>NW_007731587.1:38203-40608 GCF_000696425.1 Galeopterus variegatus
ACACATGTGTTTTCATTACTGATTTAATAAACCAATAATTAATCAGCTACTGTTTCCTCATGACTTTTCAGTGTGTTCCTCCTTTTTCCCTTTTGGTTTTTATTTTATTATACCTGCCATGCAGAAGATACCTGTATGTGCATGCGCATGCGTATTTTTGTTTGAAACACTTTTATCTATCCAGGTATACAAGCAATCTATGTTTTCTTCTAATATTTATATCTTTATAGTTTTTTTTTCATTTGAATAATTGATCCACTTCAAGTTTATACTAGTATATGATATTTGTTATTGGCTCATTTTATCATTTCCAAATGAATACCCACTTTGAACATCACTAATTAAAATAAAGCTCTATGAAAACTAGCCATCTCATACACTGCTGGTGAAAGTGCAAAATGAAATAGCCCCTATGAACAAGTAATTTGTCAATGTCTATAAAAAATTACAAGTACATTTCCCTTTCACCCTACTTCTGAAGTTTATCCTGAAGTTCCTCCTGCACAGATGTAGAGTGACATGTATACAATAAATCTTAACATTTTAGTAGCAAACGATTGGGAACAAGTCATTTATTCAATAATGAAGACTTTTGTAACTGAAACTAAAGTATGTCAACATAATGAAATACTATGTAGACATAAATAAGATAAGGAAGTACTCTACAGACATGAGAAAAATAATACAAGATCTACCAAGCAAAAATACCAAGAAAATTGTGAAACAGTACGCTATAGAAAAATAAATTTTTTTCATATTTATTTATATTTGCATAAAGAAAAGCTGAAAGAATACCAAAGAAATAGAAAAAGTAGTAATATTATATGGCAGCTAAGGTGGGAAAAGAAATGGGGGTGGGTTGGGAAATGACTTTATAATTGTTTTAATATTTGAACAAATATTGTGTGTTTCAAAAATTTATAATGTATTTTTTTAAGGGAACGCTTTATTTTACTTTTTTCCCCTGTGGAAAGATGAAACATGACAGGATATTTTCACACATAGAAGTTTAAGTGAGTCTATCTAATAGGGAGTTTATCATATTCTTTCGTGAGTTGCATGTTTGTTTTAGATCACATTAGTACTATGTTAAATTATAAAAAGCTAGATAATCCAGACCCAAATTGTCCAGCTGAGGTTGTTCAAATCAATGACTCTTTTGATCATTAGGCTACCACACACTGGGAGACACTTCTTCACAGGGCTCTAACATTTCTGCATGTCTTGCAAGCAGCAGTACTGGCAGCCATTTGTCCTAGATTATCTTTTCAAAGATGTCTGTATAGTGAACAGACTTGGAAGATAGAGAAAGTGTCTTCCTCTGGAGCAAAGGACAGGTTTATTTATTGTCCAATATAATGTCTCCCTCCAAGGAAAAAGAC
Organism: Galeopterus variegatus; assembly: GCF_000696425.1. Lineage (NCBI taxonomy): Eukaryota > Metazoa > Chordata > Mammalia > Dermoptera > Cynocephalidae > Galeopterus > Galeopterus variegatus. Next base: position 39,586 of record NW_007731587.1, read on the forward strand.
AGGTTTGATTGCAGCTCATTAAAAAATATTGGGCTTTCCTGAGCTGTGGTTCCTCTCCTGTTACACAACCCACTGCATGGGAAGGCATCACCTACCTTTGTTGTATCATCCTGCGGGAATTTGGGCTCTGAGGACCATCACAAGAAAATGATCATATATTGGGTACTGCTCCTGAAGTGAGTTGTAAACTATCGTTTGTCCTGTGTCTGACATCTCATGTTTGCTGCTGGAATCCACAGAACTTCAGCTGACAAACTATAAGCTTACAAGGAGCATAAAGTCTCAGACCTGTCACGGCTCTTGACAACATTTAGATTTATATATGCGAATTTGTGATAGATACTTTAAGGCCACATAAAATGTTTCCTTGTATTATGAATTATTCTAAATATCAATTTAATCTTGTGATCAATTGATGTAATGATGTGCGTGGGGGTGGTGGTGTGCGTGTGTGTGTGTTTTGTAAAAAAGAATGCAGGAAAATTCAGTATGGAGTAGTCAAAATATTTTATATCACTTAGAAAATGTACTTATGAGGGACACTGGATTCCAGACTACGTTTAAGTATTTTTGAGGGTTTTTTTTTAGATGCCTTTCTTCTTCTGAAGAAAATGATTCTCATGAAAATTAGAAGAGGAAAGCTAAAGAAAGCAAGAACAATAACCTGTTGTCAGGTAGCTAATTTTACTCAGATGTTTTAAAAAGTAGCAATTAGCCTTTTGACCAAACCTGTTATTAAACGGTTGTTTGTATTGAACCAGTCAATTGTTTCCAACGTAGCAGAATAAAAATATTTTATAAAAGAGTACAGAATAATTTTATTCATTTATGTGTGAGTACATAAACCTGGAATATTGAAAATTCTAATATTGATGTAAAAAAACAAAGCCTAGTTTCATTTCAAAAGGTTTAAGCTATTAAAAATAAAATTGTTTATTTAATTCAATTTTTTTTTGCTTTTTGAAGTGATTTGTGAATATAGGCAAAATACCCATACAGCAATGATGTCATATGTCCATGCTG
>NW_007731587.1:40718-45439 GCF_000696425.1 Galeopterus variegatus
TAAACCTGGAATATTGAAAATTCTAATATTGATGTAAAAAAACAAAGCCTAGTTTCATTTCAGAAAGGTTTAAGCTATTAAAAATAAAATTGTTTATTTAATTCAATTTTTTTTTGCTTTTCGAAGTGATTTGTGAATATAGGCAAAATACCCATACAGCAATGATGTCATATGTCCATGCTGTTTTTGTGATGGTTTCTTTATAAATGTAAACTGAACAATAGCACAGAAGAGATTCATATCCTCTGTTACTTCAGTATTTGAAATATCAAAAATAAAATTCGTGAATGCTTTGATAAGAGTAAGCTGCTATAATAACCTAATGTTTGGAGCATCCTTCCACTTCTAAAATATGTGTTGGACAATGACATTGTAGTTGTTTCAAATGCAGTCAACTTACTAAACTTAAGACAGAGCATAGAATTTTTAAGTGTTATGATATTCAATACATTTTTAATCTTTATTTTTTTACCTATAGTTGAGTTCTTCTAAGCAGTCTCTCTCTCTCTCTCTCTCTCTCTCTCTCTCTCTCTCTCTCTCCAATGTTGCTCTTTCAGAATCATACAGCAGGTTTTGGTAATTAATAATAATGTGAAGTTGTTTGAAGGGTAAGATGATTTAATGTATTGTTTCTGACATGGAGGGTCAAGAGGCTGAGATAGATATTTTTTGAATGTGTTGAAGATATACACTTATGAGATTCTTAATGAAAAACTAATATGGGTTACGAGAGCTGAAAAAAAGACTTCTTTCATTCCATATTAAAATTGATTCACTAACCCACTGTCTTAATGACTGTCATCACCATATATATAGGTTTATTTTATTGAAGTATATAAGTAGATAACCAGTTCTTTTCACAGCAAAGGTGATGGGATAACACTCCTCTGATTAGGTTACTAAAGACTGTGACTTTTACTTTGTCAGCAGACTCTCCATATTGCTTTCTCAGTTTACATGCTTTGATGGAGCAAATTGCCACATTGGAAAGGACAGTGTTGTTAGGTCGGTGAGATAAACAGAATGAAAGACTCCGAGCCAAATGTTTATCAAGCAAAGGAGTTTACTCCAGCGAACCTGGAGGGGAAACTGAAAGATCAGTGTTCCACCCTCCTCCTACAAACTAGCAGGGGGGCTTTATAGGGTTTGTCTGGGAGGGGATGGGGCAACTCTTCTGAACACTCAGCATTCCTTAATGACTTTTCTTTCTTTCTTTTTTCTTTTTTTTGCTTTGTACAAAATGTTTTTATCAGAACACACCAGCCTGGGAGAAAGGGAGGAAAGGTAGGAGGTAGGGGGACAGTGCCAGTTGTACCAGATGTCCTTATCAGAATGTACTGGCCTTGGGCCGGCCCGGTGGTGCACTGGAGAGTGCACTGCTTGGGAGCGTGGCGGCGCTCCCGCCGAGGGTTCGGATCCTATGTGGAGACCGGTTCCTGCTCACTGGCTAAGCATGGTGTGGGCGCAACACCGAGGGTTGCGATCCCGTTGCTGGTCAGTAAAAAAGACAAAAAAAGGAAAAAAAAAAAAAGAATGTACTGGCCTTGAGGGAAAGGGAGGGGGCAGGGTGACAGGGTGAGGGAGTAGCAGATGTTCTTATGTTAAGCTGACTGTGAGGCCTAGTAAGTGTGGCAAAGAAAGCAGGTCCTCAGTCCAACAATCCAAGGAACTGAATACTGCCAACCAGGACATGAACTTGGAAGTGGGTCCTTTCCCAGTAAACTTTTGAGATGACAAAAGACAAAGGACACCTTGATTGTAGTCTCTAAGAAACCCTGAAGCAGAGGACCCAGCTTACCTGTGGCCACATTCCTGACCAATTCAAACTGTGAGATAATAAATGTGTGATGTTTTAAGCCAAGTTTTTGATAAGATAATATGCTGCAATAGATAACTAATACAAAAACAGACAAGTGGATCCATTTTCTTGTGAGCTCTTCTCACCTAAAAGCACTTTCAATAAAAATTAAACTTGTTGCCTCTCCTCTATATTTCTTTTATCTAATTGACATAATCATATCATCCATCTTTCATATAAATCCCTGCAGAACTTTTCACAAAATTTTGGTGTGAAAGGGAATAGAATAGAGCAGTGGGAACAGAGAGAACTAGTTTAGTTTTTTGTTTTTTCTGCTTGTTTCATTTTTTGTCTGTTTTGTTTTGAGATAGGAGATTGCTATGGTCTGAATGTTTGTGTCCTCCCCAAATTCATATGTTAAAATCTTAACCCCAAGTTGATGGCATTAGGAGGTGAGGGCTTGGAGAGGTGATTATGTTATGAGGGTGGAGTCCTTATGAATAGGTTAGTGCCCTTATAAAATAAGCCCAAGAGAGACCCCTTGTCCCTTCCACCATGTGGTCACACAGCAAGAAGTCACCACCTATGAACTAGAAAGCAGGCACTGAGTCTGCCTTGATCTTAGATTGCCCATCCTCCCTAACTGTAAAAAATAAAGTCCTGTTGTATATGAGTTACCCAGTTTATAGCATTTTGTTATAGAAGCTTGGACCAACTAGGACAGAGATCCTTTAGAACATTGTTAGGCTTAAGTAAATAATCCAGGGAGAGGGAGAGAGAGATGACAATGGAGTTGGAACGGATACATGCAGAGGAGAAGTTCTTGAGAAAGCCAGCTGGAGTGGCACCCAGAGGAGCACAGGAGAGGGGCTCATCTTTGACAGAAGAAACAACACATAATTCCTCACTTCTCAGAAGGAAGGAAAGAGGGGTAATTATTCAGGTATGCTGGTAAATCTTCTGGGGATCAGAAAAAAGAAAATTCATGAATCAGAGCATGTAATCTGTCTATTACCAATATGAAATGATTTGAATGTAATAAAATATAACTAATGAACTATACAGAACATAATTAAACCTATTTCTGAAGAAATAGAAAATAGTCTCAATTCTCCTGCTTTGCTTTGAGAGAACACCAATATATGATTCATGGGTGCTATCTCATATGCTCCACTTTATAAACATTTTTAACATATGAGGAAACAGAGGAAAATGAGTGCTTTTATCAGCCATTAGAGATAATTAAGTACTGAAACTGATTTAGCAGTGAATCTGCAGCCAAAGAGAGAGCTCAAGTTGAAACTATACCTTGGAAGAACTACTCGTGTGTTAGTTTAGCTTCAGACACAGCTATATATTCATGCTTTCAATTTGTGTTACCCAGTTATAATGAATCAGCTTTATCCCTGCCTTTGAACCCTGAAGGCACTAAAAAAAAAAAAAACCTTCTTGAATATGAACTCAAGAGAATTTCTTCCTAGTCTAATTCTTTCAGGCTTCTGGCTTCCTGCCCACATACCCCGAAATGCAAGTCAACTGGTAAAATGATTATGTTCTAGTCTCCACAAGGAATAAATGATGCCCTTTTGCTGAGTATAGACTCCTGGGGCATGTTACAATCCATCCCAGGTAGAAGGAGACAAATGGAAATGGAAAGGTTCGTGGCATAAGTGCATAATATAATGAAAGGTTCCTCAATGCCAGTGTATTCCGTATTGCCATCCACGAAGGCAGTGTTATCAGGGAACAGTAAAATAAGAAAAATGAGAACAGTGCACCCACTGGTTCATAATTTTTTATATCAACTTAAGCAATTGTCTTTTATTAGGATGACGATAGTAATTTTTATTTTTTGTACTAAAATACATTTTATTGCACATGGTTTGGGCAAGTAATTTTGTTCATACCATTCTTAACAAAATTAAAGTTGTCAACCCAATCAGGATCCAAATATCTGGGGAATACTAATCTTGGCTAAGTGGGATGGTTAGTTTTGTTTTATAGCAGAGTGGTTAAGAAAGTGTGCTCTGAAATTAGGTTGTTGGGTTCATATTTTAGCCTATGAATGGCGTTGTCATCTTAGGCAAGTTACTTAGGTAGTCTATTCCTTAGTTTCCTCAAATGTAAAATAGATTCACTGGAGGAATTTATGTCATAGTTGAGCAATTAATCTGTCCATATAAGTGCAGTGCCCGGCAAAGAGTAAGTATGCTCTCTTTTATTTATTGTCATCTCCAAGCACTGAAGCTTTCTTAGTACAATTGTAGTCAATGCTCATAATAACAGCAATGAAGATCTGAAAAATTCATATGTTTATTAAAAAGACATTTGTTGAGCAACTATTATGTTTCAGGTACTGTCCTATAATTTAGAAATACGAACGTAAACCAGACAGAACACTCAGAGTCTACAAACTAAAATTATTTCCTAATTTCAAAGACTGGAGGCCATAAAGGATTGCCAGTGAATAACAAAAGGGACTGGGAAGAATTAATTCCAGATAAGGAGAGACAGAGACATAAGTTAAAAAGTAACTGAAAAGTTAAAAGTAACTGATAAATGGGAAGTTTGTTAATTTCTGTGCTTTCTACCCTTAGCATGCAAATATATTCTAGAAAAAGCAGTCTTTCTGTAATTTTTCCTCTGATTTAGAATGAACAGAATCATTTTCCTTACCATTCACATGGTGCCTCGACTTCAGGAAAACTCTTAGAGTGGGCAACTGGTATGATTTGAAAATTCTCTGGCTAAGATTTGATACAAATATTGTGTTCTATGATTTAGATATGTATAGTCACAATCATCAGAAATTTCAACCAGTTAAAGTAAAGTATTTTTTTAATTTATAAAACATAGCAGGGAGTGATATAGTGTGGTTTAATCATTATTTGAAATCTCTCCACTATCCATCAACCCCACCACA
>NW_007731587.1:45471-81721 GCF_000696425.1 Galeopterus variegatus
TTTGGTAAGTTGGTACACTGACAAAATTGAAAATTGATTATGATACAATCTCGGAAATTCAGGAAAAATGGATGATTTTCTTGTTTATCTCAGTCTATTCCTATATAAGCCCAGATTGTAATGCCCACAGTTGCATGAAAAATTACTGGGAGAACAAGTAGGCCAAACCCCCTAAAGAAAGGAGTTTGCCAAGAAAGTTATACTTTATTATACTTATACTTTTTAATATATTTATACTTATACTTTTGCCCTACCATGACATCTTGACACTAAATGAGATGTAGCCTCATTCAGTTGTTCATGAATTTAGTGATTTATAAATAAGTTTGAACACATAATTGAAGCATGGACTTTTTAAATGGCTACTGGGTAAAGATAGAGTCCAAGGCCTGATTAGCAATTTTACGATATNCTTTTTAAATGGCTACTGGGTAAAGATAGAGTCCAAGGCCTGATTAGCAATTTTACGATATGCCTGCAAAGTTACCTTGGGTAAACAGTAGGTACACATCTTAGGACTCATAAACAAGCTGAGAGACAAACGAACATTTGTTGTGAAAAATCAAACCTGAAGTTTAGCTTTGATTTTTATCAGTAAAAGTGATGAAGACAAATGTCTTGGTCAAAATCAATTTCTTGCAATAGACTAATCCTTCCATATGGGCTAAGATACAACTGTGGGTCATACTATGTGTATGTCTTTCTCAAGGAAGATTCCAGAAGGAGGAAGAAAGGAATGGATATACTCCAAGAAGTTCTAGTACATGATGGAAGTGGTGCAGTTATCAAGATCTGTCTGATTTTGAAGTATTTATTTAAACAAAAGTTCTCTCTCTGGTTCCACATGTCTAATGAACTACAGAGTTTTTTGGCCTGGAGGGAAAGATTTGCGGTTCTGATTGAAAGCATCAACTTTCAGGGAGAAAAAAGTATTCAGGGCTATGTGGATGCTACTATAACATCTGCCTTTGGGTTAAAAAAAAAAAAAAAGTGATTGGACAAATATCTATGTCAATACTTCACTTAGGGACTACTGAAAGTATATAAGTTCCTCCTCTCAAATTTTCTTTTCTAAAAATTGAAGTTTTGAGAAATTTATTTTAAAATTCATGCTTACTAGTGTTAAAAAAGTATTCTTCGTATGTGATGCTTGTTTTCATGTAATAGTCGTTTAGGTTGGTTTCATTTCAACTCCATTGCAATTTTAGGAAAAATTAAGTTCTCGAAGATTTTTTTTTCTGTTTTCTGGTATGCAGTATCAATCTTAAGTTATGCAATTTAGAAATAAACTAGTTTGTCCTGGGTATTAAAGTTGGCAGACACTGATGAAAAAACTAACCTACAAACATTCTAAAATAATCCCTTCCTTTACCCAAGAGGATTAAAGCAAATTGCTCATCAGTCTGGTTTTTTTGCACTCAATAAGAATGGGTGTCAGTAAATCCAACTTAAAATCACAACCATGAATTCTTTAATCTTTTGGATAAATTTGTGCAGAAGATAAAAAATTTTTGAAGACACAGTGGGAAGTTCCAGCCTATCAAAAAGCATTACCCTTAGATAAAATCCAATTTTTCATCAATAGAAAGATAACACGATCCCAGAACGAGACTGTTATTTCAGATCCAATTTCTAGTTATCTCCTGAATATTTTTCTGTCACAAAAAAATATGTTGGCAAATTCACATCAATCCAACGTTCAAAGATATGTTTCAGAATCTCTCTCAACAAAAATAAAATATATGAAAACGCTGTAAAATTGTATAGCACTATTCTCCACCTGATGTAGTTTTAGATATTTGTAAACATTATTACTCACAGTTGTTTCAAAGTGATTTAACACTACAAAACACAACTGACTTTTTTCACAAAAACATATTTAAACTTTTGATACCAATACAAAATCTATCTTCTATAATGCTGATAGTTAGAAAAGCCATTCTCAAACCCAATCTCTTATTTTTAACCTCCTATTTAGTCTTTCTGCCACCAATTTCTTACCACTGCCTGCAAATCCACTCTTCAGTGCAACCCAAGGAGCTATTTTGTTTAAAAAACAGATCTGATCTTCATATACAACACAGGATGTGTTCTGTCACCAAAGGTATTTACTGAATGCCAGTTAGAGATCAAGCACTGTGTAGGCACTGGGGACATGGACATAGATAAATACAAGTAAGGTATAAAAGCTTAAAAAGGCTTTACAGTTTTCTATTGCCTAGTCACTCTTTAGTTTGAGACACATGAACCCAATTCCAAACCCAACCAACTTCTGCAGCTTAATTTCTCTTCATTTTATTCCATGCACTCAATCCTCCATTTATAGCAGACTTCCATTTCTTGAATATTCCATGCCCTTTTATTCTTCTGTGCTTTTATCAATGATATGCCCCTCTCCCCCAAAGTGAAATACCCCCTTCTCAGTCTGTAAAACACCTATCTACTTCAAGACCAAGGTCAAGGTTATATCCTGGGCAACAGAATATTCTCTAAATTCCCTAGTAAGAGCCATTTGCTCCCTCCTCTGAACTCCCTAAGTGCTTCTTCCTTTCTTCATTCAGATTGGTATTAAAATTATACTGTGGAGTTATACTTTTACAGAAAATTGGGGATAGAAATTAAAAAGGACATTTAAAATTATAATGTTATAAAAGAATAATGTATAACAAATATATTACTGTTTATTAAATAATATGGTAGCAGAAAATAATGTCATTTTGTCTTTTCACAGCACACTAGAGTGGAAGGGTGGGAGAAAGATAATGGTTTACTTTGTGATAATCCTGAAAAACTCATGCAGTAAATGTAAAAATGAAAAATAAAACTTCTTTGTACATCCAAAATATATAAATATGTATTTTTCAAAATTATTTTTGCAGAACATTGAAATTCCTGGTACTCAGAGAAATTACTATTAGCATATCAAAGAGGCAGAAACCTGTTTTTCAAATTACACTAGAGCATTCAGAAAATGCAGTCACTCTTGTGGGCAAAATCACCAGAAAGAAATCCATTAAAATAAGTAAGAAGAAAGTCCAAAAGCAGGTAGATTTAAGGACACACATGTTGAAATAAACATCTAGCAAAGGGTTAATGCAAATCGACCACCAACGTATTTGATTATATTAAAACTTCTCCCTGATTTGAACAAAGAAAAACTAAAATATATTAAAATTAAAGAACTTATAAAAGGTGCAGTATAGGAGGAGTAGAGTGCGATGTTCAGTTGTGTGTCAACCTGGCTATGCTGTACTCCCCAGTTATTCAATCAAATACTAATGAAGGTGTTATTGTGAAGGCACTTTATACATGAGATTAAAGTTCATAAACAGTTGACTTTAAGTTAGGGGGTTAGTTTAATTAGTCTAAGTGGGCCTGAATCAATCAGTGGAAAGACTTCAAGAGCAGAACTGAAGCCTTGAAGAGGAAGAAATTCTGCCTGTGGATAGCAACTTTGGCTCATGCCCCACAGATTCAGGCTGCCCTTCTCAAAGGCCTGCCTCAGTGACTTCAGACTGCATTGTCACCTGCCAGTATTACGCATGCCAATTCCGTGCAGTAAAAATCTTAATATATATCTCCTACTGGTTCTGTTTCTCTGCTTAATCCCTGACTGGTACACAGAGTTTAATTTCTTGATGTATCATATTTACAATGTTTTTCAGTCAAAATTTAGTCACTTACCAGCAGTTATTTCAAAGTTACAAGCAGATAATTGAATTCAGCTAGTCTCTTCTCAGTATTTGCTTAATTAATCTATTCAGTCAAAATGGTCTGGCCTCCTGGATGAGTAATTTACCATGACCAAATTTAAACTCTCCATATTGTCTCCAAAAAAGTTTGTCTTCCAGTATTCCTAGTCTGAGCAGCCTCATCTAGGTTCATCCCAGAAATCTGAGAATCATCTCCAACATGTCTCTCTTTCTCATCTTCCTTATAAATCTCATCTCTGTCTATCATAGCAGTTAAGCACAAAGGACTTAAGGGAGGGCGTGGGCACAATCGCTGGGACTTGAGAAACTGGGTGGATAGCATGTTACATAGAAGCGAGAGAATGGCAAGGGCTTAATTCCAAATATAGCACATTAACCCGCTTCTTTCTTTCTGCACTGACACGTTTTTAGTCTCTGGTCTCATTCTTCTGATAATGTCTTTGGTCTTACTTCCGCAGAGGGATCTTCGCACACTCTCCAGTCTTCGTATTCATTATACTATAATGTCTTGCTAATTCATTACAGTGTCTTGGTTAACTCTCTATGAAAGACCTGCAATTGTCCCTCAGTCTACTTGACAAAAATCATATTAACACAGATATGCTTATTATTATTCCTTAATATCTCTCCCATTAGTCAACCTCTATGAGTTCAGTGTCAGGGCTATTATTTTTTTCTTTCTTTCTTTTTTCTTTCTGTTTATTTTTTACTTTTTTTTAAAGGATACAGATTCAGAAAGAATAGTATGTACATCATAAGTGTGGGGCTTGATGCATTCTCACACACAAAACTCCTGTGTAACCAACTCCAAGATAAAGGAACAATTTATTACTAACACTCAGAAAGTTCCCTTATTCTCCATTTCTGTTCCTTACTCTCCTTCCATGGTCTATTATCCTGAGTTTAACAGCATAGGTAAAATAGGCCTCTGTATCAGTCCATTCTGTTGCTTATGAGAGAATATGTGGAACTGGGTACTGTATAAAGAAACAAAATTTATTTCTTACAGTTCTGGAGGATGAGAAGCCCAAGATCCAGGGGGCAGCATTCTTCCTTTCAGCTTATATGGTGATCATATGAGTCAGAAAGTCCTGGCCTCAACCTGAATCATGGCTCTGCAGTCTACTAGCTGTTTCTCTCTTGAGAAATTTGCATAATAACATTCTCTGGTTTTAGTTTCCTCTCTGTCAAAAAATAAATTCAAGCGGGGAAACCACATTCTCTGAGAGTTATTTTAGAGGAAAGCTTATGATAACACATGAAAAATATTTGGCATAAGGTAGGTGTTCAATATGTATTAGGTATATTCCTTCACTTTTAATTATCGTACATATATGGTACATATTTGAGAACAGCATCATGATAAACAACAAACACGAAACCAAAGCAATTTTTTTTTTCTCTTGAGTAGGTTACCATATCAATAATGGTATGCACCAGAAATAGATTTTGTTCAAATGGCAGCTCTCTGAAAAGCTATATTCTGACATGCAAGGATACTTCAAAAAGTTCATGGAAAAAGAGAATTAAAAGATAATACAAGTCTTTACATGCACTTTTTGAAGTACCATCAAATAACATATTTGAAGTTCAGTTGAAACATCTTTCACCTTGTAGAAAAAAGGGCAAGAATGTTTTCTGTTACTTATGATGTTAAATGTTACTGGTAACCACAAATTTGAATTAATATTTTGTGGCAAAAGCATTATTATGGTCTAAGAAAGTTTATGATACTTTCAATATATACAAGTTGTTATCAGATAATTGCACATCTGATATTACCAAAAAATTTGCTTTATATTGCCAGGAAAACAATTCTAATTATTTGATGGGAAGATGAGTTATTTGCTCAAATATCTAGAATCCTATGGGAAATGTTTCCTTAGAATACTGTCATATTTTTTCTCAAGAGGATAACAAGCATAATTTTGAGATTTATAATCTCAGATCTGCAATTTATGTATGTGCCAATGCATTAATAAAAGCAAACTAATCTTTTTTCAGAAGAGAAAATTGAATCATAACATAAATCCATCTATACTAATAGGGTACAAATATTTGATTCAAATATTTGATTTGTTTTTCAGGCAAGACAGACAAGTTAAGCAATAAAGAAAAATATGAATGATTTTTTAAAAAGACTGAAATGCACTTGAAATTGATAAAGCACCAATTTTAGATGGCATACAAAATATTGAGAAGATTAAGGGAAAAGAGCAAAGAAATCAGTAAACCTCTAACCGACCTTTTAAAAATTTCATTAGGCTTAGAAATGTTCCCAAAGAAAGAAAATAACAAATCTTTCTGTCTTTTTGTGGTGGTGGTGGTGGTTGTTCTGGAATAAATCAAGAAATTATATTCTAATCAATTGAAGATGTGCATTTTAGAAAATCAGTGGGCTGTAAGGGAGCAAGTCCTGGCAATGCTTATTACTACACAACCAAGTTATTTCAATATTGAGAAGAGAGAGTCATGCCAAATTATAGCAGTTCTTAGAAAATATTACAGCAATCATACATAAGGGAATTCAGAAGCTGTTAAAAAATGTCATCATTAGTTTCCTATAGGAAATTATGTCAGAAACTTTGAAAACTGAAAATAAAATATAACCGAAACCTCTGGGTAGCCTATCAAATGGTACAATAAATTGTACAATAAATATATTTAGTTCTCTTTGCAAAAAGCAATCAGGTATCTGTGGGAATAACAGGGAGTACCAACTCCTTATATTTAGCACTCGCTTCTGTAAACATTCACATTGTTATCTTATTTGAGTCATTCAATAACTTTGAAATATATAGGGGATTAATGTCTCACTTTACAAATTAAAAAGATATGTTCGAATGCACCGAGGAAGTTACAATATTGGACTAGAATTCTGTTCTCCTTACTATTTGTACCGGGTTGTCAGTGCTGCTTTAAATTATAGAAATAAACTATAAGAGGGTAGAGTCAGTTTTAAAAAGCTGTCTGTGTAGTATAGGCAGAAAAATAAAGAGACAATGAATGGGGATTAATAAAAATAATTCACAGCCTGAAGCTGTTAGTCTTCTCCGTAATGTGCTTTGTCATTGGACTGTGTACTTCTTAGTTTTATAGTTGAGCCCCAAATGCCGATCAGTTTGTAAATATGTTTGAGTAACATTATATATCTGTACATAAATATTATGTATATATAAATATAGTATATACATAAATATAAATATATATACACATATTAACCCAAAATTTGTAACTATTCAATGGAAAATTGAGCTTCTTAACTACTGTAAAATATGGAACAATATGCAATTTCTATAAAAATTCTAATACAAGGTCAGCATACAGACACAAAGACACATACAGTAATTGTACATGTCTTTGGACATGTAAGAACTTTGCTTCCTGAAGATGTAAAAGAGTGATATCAAAACAATCGGTTTTCTTCAAGGAGGATCACAACACTAGGGATGAGCATGTGAAAGTAATTACAGGTGTAAATAACAGGTATGAATAAGATGTGTCAGAAATAAATATCATTTGTTTGTGTTATATTAATAATTTAAAATCTGAATCCTTCTTTCTACTGTCCCAATTTTCTTTCTTGTCCTCTTTGGCTGATGATAAAAGAAACATGATTTATCATGGGGTCTCCTTTGCATAGGATACCATGGACACAAATTCAAAGACTTCTGTATGCCCTGCATCACATTTGGGTGTGCATATCAACAAGTCTGCAACGTCATTGTTTAGAAAACAGGACCATTAGGTGCACTTTTAGGCCTCCTGAGATAGTGCCAGGGCTGGAAGCCCAATGTCCTCGGGGAGCTGACCACATTCATCCTCCACTAAGTCTGAGCACACATGCTCTCTCTAGTCACCTTCAGGAGCACTGGCTTCTTTACCATTTCCTTTTTTGTTTTCCTTTCAAGAACAGTGAGCAGAGCCTCTAAGAAAGTACAGTTTTTAAAAAGCCAATGGGTGTGGAGGCTGCCTTCATTCTTTTTCTGATTTTGACTCTGAAAACTCCATGTGAATAGAAACACAAACATCCCAGTTATGGCTTTGGATTGGCAGACAAAAGATCAAAAGAAAATAAAAATTCAAGAATTGAACTTCTAGTGTTTGCCTGTGGCTTCTGACTACCCCAGCTGACCTAAGTTTGTAGATTAATTGGTCCTATACAAGAGATAAAAGATAAAGGCAGATGATAGAAAATTGGAGACCTCTGCGTAAATCAGGAGAGCAAGAAGCTACCATCCTCAGTGTGTAAATTAGGAAAATACAACCTCGTTTGTAGAGGGAGATGTTGAAGATACATTGGCTGTCTCATTCTGGCTTTGCATAAGAAGAAAAAATTACTTAACAGGAATAGAAAGAAAGAAGAAAGAAAGGAAGGAAGGAAGGAAGGAAGGAATCTCTAGCCACAAACTAGAGTTGTAGCATATGACCATAATAACCAAGCATAATTTAGCTTTAAACAGTTCCAGTTAGTCACCGCATCATGGTGACTTAGCAGAAACAAGGAATATTCTCTTTGGAATGAAAGCATATTAAGCTCAGAATTTAAATTATTCCTATATATAAAATTCCAAAAAAAAATATAAGCTTATGATGAAAAATTACAAGTAAAAAAATTAAAATGATGAATGATCCAGAATAATATAAAATAGAAAACAAGTTTGGAATAAGATCCAAGGATTTTACAGATAGTGACATTCTGTCAAATAAATAATATAAAGGTAAGAATGCTAAAAGTGTTTAAACTATAAAAAGTCTAGAAAACATGATTAGTAGTCAACTTGTCATAGTTGACCAGGAAGATTACTCATAATGAAGCACAGAAAGACAAACCAATGTTAAAATATAAAGGAGGGTTAAGACACATAAACGATAAAACAAAAGTCTAACATACATAAAAATTGAGTTCAATATGACAAAGCTAGGGGCATCACACTACCTGACACCAAAATATACTACACTGCTTTAGTAACCAAAATAACGTGATAGTCGTATAAAATAGATACACGACCTATAGAACAGAATAGAAAACACAGAAATAAACCCACATATTTACAACTAACTGATTGTTGACAAAAGTACCAAAACATGCAATAGGGAAAAGACAGCTGTTCAATAAATGCTTCTGAGAAAACTGGATATCCACATATGGAAGAAAAAAAGTAGATCCCTGCCTCTCATCATATACCAAAATCAACTCAAAATGCATTAAAGACTTAAATATAAGAACCAAAAGTATAAAACTAACAGATGAAAACACAAAGGGAATGCTTCAAGATATTGCTCTGGGCAAAGATTTTATCAATAAGACTTCAAAATCATAGGCAACAAAAGCAAAAACAAACAAATGAGATTACAGCAAACTAAAAGCTTCTGACCAGAAAAGGAAACAATCAACAGAGTGAAGATGCAACTTGCAAATTGGTAGAAAATGTTTGCAAACTATGCGTCTGACAAGAAATTAATATGCAGAATATACAAGGAACTCAAACAGCACAACAGCAAAAAACAATCTGTTTTTAAAATGAGAAAATGACATTAATAGACATTTCTTAAAGAGGACATACGAATGGCCAATAGATATATGAAATAATGCTCAATATCATTAATCATCAGGGAAATGAAAATCAAAACAGCAATGAGATATCATCTCACCCCAGTTAGAATGGCTATTACGAAAAAGACAAAAAATAACAAATGCTGTTAAGAATGTGGAGAAAAGGGAACTCATACACTGTTGGTAGGAATGTAAATTAGTACACCTATTATGGAAAACAGTTTTGGAATTCCTCAAAAAAACCCTAAAAATATTACTACTATATGACCCAGCAATCCTGCTACTGTGTATTTGTCCAAAGTGAAGGAAATTAGCATACCATAGAGATATCTGCACCCCCATGTTTATTGCAGCACTATTCACAATTCCCAAAACATGAATAACCTAGGTATCCATCAATAGATGAATGAAATCTACTCAACCATTAAAAAAGAACGAAATCCTATCATTTGCGGCAACATGTGTGAGACTGGAAGACATTATGTTAAATGAAATAAGTCAGGCACAGAATGATAACTACTGAATGTTTTCACTTATGTGGGAGTTAAAAAATTTGAGTTTATAGAAATAGGGAATAGAATTGTGCTTACTAGAGGCTGGGAAGTGTAGGGGAAAGGAGGAGATAGGGAGAAGTTGGTTATCAGATACAAACACAGAACTATACAGAAAGAATAAATTCTAGTGTTCTATAGTAGAGGAAGGTGATTATAATTAGCAATAATTTATTGTATATTTTCAAATGGCTAGAAGAGTATGAATGTTTTCAATACAAAGAAATGATAAATGTTTGTGGTGATGGATATCCTAGTTACCCTGACATGATAATACTACTCATTGTATATATGTATTGAAGTACCATTCTGTATGCCATAAATATGTACAATCATGATGTGCCAATTAAAAATAATTTTAAAAAGATATTTAAGCAGGCATAAGTGAATGTTGAGATATATCATGAGAAAAAAATTGAGTTCTATATGAGACAATTGGAGATAACAGGAGAATAAGGGAGGGATTAGCAAAGAAGATAAGGCTGTGCATGTTCCAAAATTCATGAAAGAGCAATTTTCAAATAGAGAAGCTAAACAGTTTTCAAGAAGGATAAATTAAAAGAAGCTGAGATAAATACATTGCAACAAATATACCTAATACCAAAACCAAGAGAAGCTGGTTAAAGCAGTTAGAATAAAAGACAGGTTTTTTTTTTTTTTAAAGGAAAAACAATAAAACTAATTTCTCAAGAGAACAATGGAAGCCAAAAGACAATAAAATATACGTCTGGAAGTGCTGGAGGAAAAAAGGTCATATTTCTATATAATCAGTAAAAATATCTCAAGAAAGAAGATGCAATAAAGATATTAATTGACTTTCACTGAAGGAACTTCTAAAAAATATAATTCAGAAGGAAGAAAAGTTATGCCAGACAATTATCTAAAAGTAAGAAAAATGTTGAAAAAATATTTGGTTAAATTTAAAGAAACACCAAATTAATAAAACATAAACAATGTCTAATTTGTAGAGTTAAAGAAAAACAAGAAATAACAAGAATGTATAACAATTGCATATAAGTTGGAAGGGGAAGCCAGAAAGAATTCAAAGATTCTTGCATTTTTTCTTGAGATGTGTAAAAATATATGATTAAGTTCAGTTTTTTGAAAGTTTGGCAAGCACATAGCCACTAAATGAATATAAATAGTGAATTTAACTTCCAATCAACAAATATAAATATATTTAATTATTCAGTTAAAGACAAAAATTGTCACATTGGACTTGTTTACTCAAGAAAATATACAGTATAAGACTACAAAACGGTTGAAAACAAAAGAATAGAAAAGATGTGGCACAAAAAATGCCAACCAAAAAAACTTTTGTAACTATACTATGTTATAGAATATAAATTAGATAAAAAGTATTACTGGATATATGCACATGCTCACATAGTTCCCATACAATGTCTAAGAGTTAAATTCACCTGGATAATATAAACAATTCTAAACTTATTTTTTACCTAGCTTTAAACTATCTAAAGCAAAAAGTGTTAGAATTGAATAACCAAATAGATTATCTATAGCAAAAAGTATTAGAATTAAATAGTCACTACTGTCCTAGTAGGCAATTTGAACACATTTTTCTCATTAATAAATCAAGTAAACAAAATAATTTGGAATTGTAATGAGGATTTGAGTGATATAATTTCATTAGACAAAGTAACAGATAAACCTCAAAATCTCATTGATTCCTATTTGGCAAACCAGTCTTCACCAAGAAGTGATTCAAGGATGCAGATTTCTTTCTTCTTGTGGCTTCCCCATCACCTAGGTCAGTACTTCTCAACTAGGGGCAATTTTAGTTTTGGTTTGTTTGGTTTGCTTTTATTATACATACACGTGGGGTAAATTTTGACCACAATGGGAAATGTGGCACCCTCTAGAGATATTTTTTGTTGTCACACCTGGATTATATTGGCATCTAGTTTATAGAGAGACCAAGGCTGCTGCTAAACATCCTATGATGCACAGGACAGCTCCACAATGAAAAATTATCTCCTTTTAAATGTTGATGGTGAGGTTGACAAACCCTGCTCCATAGCCTCAGAGTTCTCTGCTGGATCTTCTGCTTCTGGCCAGCAGATGTGGGAAAATGGGAAACTTCAATTGGGAGGTCTTTATGGATCAGATCTGGATGTTCCACTTCTGCGAAGTGTCCAGAACTCCTTCCAATACATGATAAAAAGACAAGAAAATCAAAAGAAAAAGTAGGCATAAGGCATAAAAACTTATCACTAAAAGTGACCGATGTACATGACTATGTACCTCATCTCATTAGTAAACAGAGAAATGAAAATTAAAACTACGATGGATTTCCATTTGACATTCATCAGACTGACATTAATACCCGAACATACCAATTTTGGCAGTGACATAGAGCAACAGGAATCTCATATACTTTGGAGAGATTGTAAATGTGTACATCCAATAATGAAATAAATTTAATACTACTCATTAAAGTAAAAATGCACATACTTCATTACCAAGTTTCTGTACTCCTAGATGTTGATTGGCTAGGGCAGTGGTTTTTAACATTGCCTGCAGACTAGAATTGCCTAGGGAATTTTTACAAGACATCAGTGCATGGGTCCCACCACCAGAACTACTAGTTCAACTGGGTTGGAATGGGTCCTCAAGCAACAGATTTTTTAAAACCTTCCCAGATAGCTGGAATGTACAGCTCCAATTTCAGTGCACTGCCCCAGAAAGTCTTTTATTCATGTACACAACAGAATCATATGTAATAGTAAAAAACAAGTATATATACACAAACTAGTAATTGCTATCTACATACACTGGAAAAGATAAATATTGTGGCTTAGTCATACAACAAAATTTTATATAACAAAATGAATCTACAACTATAACTGTCATGAATTGAAATTTAAACCATAATTAAATCTGAAAAAAACATAAGCTTGAACAAAAAAATTCAAAACACACTCTAATACATACCATGCAGCTCTCGCTCTCTATATATTATATTTACATTTACATTTTACACACACACACACAAGGGTACTTCAAAAAGTTCATGGAAAGTCTTACCTATCTTTATATTCTAATTTTCCAGAAACTTTTTGAAGTACTGTATTACTCCGTTTCTGGGGTTTATAATAGAATACTTGAAATTGGGTAATTTAAAAAAAAATCTATTTCTTACAGTTTTAGAGACGAAGAAGTCACAGTCCAGGGAACACATCTGGAAGGGCCTTACTCTACAGCAATGCATATAGTGAGAATGGGCTGAGCAAAAGAGAGCTAGCCTGCTCACTAGATTTCCTTATAAAGCCACAAGAACCATTCCAATTACTCCATGAATGTATCTATTCATTCACAAAGGCACAGTCCTCACAATGTAATCACCTATTAAAGGTCCCACCTTTCAAATACCATAATTGGATTCTTCACCCTCTTAACACTGTTACAATGGAGATTAAGTTTCTAATACATGAACTTTTGGGGAACACATTTGACCCAGCACAAGTACTCCTGTATATATGTGCACACTGTATATATACAACATATCCTCTAGTAAAATTACGAAGAAAAGCAAAGGAATGATATCTTAAAAATACAGGATATGGTGACCCTTGGAGGGAGGGTGAGAGGAAAAGAATTTATAGAGATGCATGCAGGGAACTACAACAGTTCATTTCATGTTCTCTTTGTAAGCTGTTCTTTGGGCACACGGTATATGTTTTATTATGGTCCTTTAAAGGAGACATATAACTTATGCACACTCTTATTTTTGATATATGTCAAAATAATTTTAAAGAAGAAGAAAAGAAAAATACAATGACAAACATAATACCTCAAGAGAGCATTCTACCACATTCTCTTTCTAGTCAATCTTTGAGTTCACACAAAAGAAGAAACAAAACAAAATGTTCTCAATTCTTTTATGCATCTACCTCTCCCAAGAGGCAGAATGCAGATTACCTTTCTGTTCAATGGTGGGTTTCCCAGATGTGAAATCTTTTCCCCCCCATATACAGAGGCTTATCTGACTGTGAGGCTTATACGAGGGTACTTCTAAAAGTCTGTGGAAAAATAGAATTGAGAAGAAAGCACATCTGGGGACCTGGGCAAACAGCTGTGGGCTGCAGACCCCTCAGCCCAGAAGCAGGCAAGAGAGCACACCCAGGGTCCTATGCAAGAAGCTGTGGGCCTCAGCCCCATGTGCCCAGAAGCAGGCAAGAGAGCACACCTTGAGTCCTAGACAAGGAGCCAAAGGCAGTACCCCCTGCCCAAAAGCAGGCAAGAGAGCATGCCAAAAACACCACTTACAGGTGTGTAGCCCACCACAGCCACTGACACAGCCACAGCTACTGAAAAAGCAGCTTGATGCCATAGCAGCAGCCACAGCCACATGCACGTGGCCCACTGGACACTCAACTGCATTGACACAAGGAGTCAACAGCAGAGAATAGAAAAAGAAAAGGACATCTCTCTCCTCAAAGCCCACTCCAGAGTAATAGAAGAAGCAACTGTTCTACCAGATGAGCAGACATCAATGTAAAAATACTAGAAATATAAAAACTCAAGAAAATATGACACCACAAAAGGAATGCAGTAATTTTCAAATACCAGACCTTATAAAGCAGGAAACCCTTGAAATGGCAGAAGGAATTCCAAGCAACAATCTTAAGGAAACTTACTGAAACACAAGAAAATTCAGTTAGACAACATAATAAAATGAGAAAAAAACATCCAGGATATGAAAGAGGAAATTTATGAAGAGATGAATACCTGAAAAAAAGAATGTAGCAGAACTCATGGAACTGAATGATTCACTCAACGAAATAAAAAATGCAACTGATAGCTTAAGCAGCAGGCTAGAACAAGCAAAAGAAAGAATTTCTGATCTTGAAGATAGTCTTTTTGAAATAATACAGTTTGAGAAAAAGAAGGAAAGAAAGAATTTTTTAAAAATGAAGAAAATCTAAGAGAGCTAGCAGACAATCTCAAGTGCACAAACATTCAAATCATGGGTGTTCCAAAAGGGAAGGAGAAAAGAAAAGGCATGGAAAATCCGTTCGACAAAATAATAACAGAAAATTACCAAGTATAGGGAGAGACACAGACCTCCAGATCCAGGAGGATCAAAGATCACCAAAAAGATTCAACCCCAAAAGATCCTCTCCAAGATACATTATAGTCAAAGTGGCAAAGCTCAAAGACAGAAGAAGCAAGAGAAAAGTGTTAAGTCATCTTTAAGGTGGTCCCTATCAGACTAACAGCAGACTTCCAAACAGAAACTCTACAGGCCAGAAGAAAATGGGATGGTATATTCAAAATACTAAAAGAAAAAAACTTCCAGCCAAGAATACTGTACCCAGCAAGACTATCTTTTAGAAATGAGGGGAAAATAGTTTATTTTCCAGACAAACAAAATCTGTGGGAGTTCACCACCACACAACCAGCCCTACAAGAAATCCTCAAGGAAGTCCTGCATCTGGAATCCAAAAAAATGATAATCACTACCAGAAATACACAAGAAAGAACAAAACCCTCTGGTAGAACAAAAATGCAAATAAGAATGAGAAAGAAGCTACATCTTACCACCATAAAAAGCCATAGTGACGATGTAATTATGTCCCTGCTTTATTTCTGATTTTAGTAATTTTGGTCTTTCTCTTTTTTCTTGGTCAGCCTACATAAAGGTTTGCAAATTTTGTTGATCTTTTTAAATAATTAATTTTGGGTTTTATTGATTTGAGAACAGAGGTATTGTTTTTTAATTTCCTATTTCATATATTTCTGTTGTAATCTTTGTTATTTTCTACTTATATTTGCTTTTGGTTTACTTTGCTCTACCTTTTCTATTTTCTTAAGGTAGAAGTGTACATTAATGATTTGAGACTTTTTTTATTTTTAATGTAGGTATTTACAAGTATAAATTTTCTTCTAAGCACTACATGAGACTTTCATGCTATAAATTTTTTTTCCCCCTTTTTTTTTCCTTTTCTCGTGACCGGTAACGGGATCGCAACCCTCGGTGTCACGCCTGCACCGCGCTCAACCAGTGAGCCGACCAGTCTCTATATGGGATCCGAACCCTCGGCGGGAGTGCCGCCGTGCTCCCAAGCACCGCACTCTACTGAGTGCGCCACCAGGCCGGCCCATCATGCTATAAATTTTAATTTTGTGCTTTGATATTTATCTCAAAGTACTCTCTAATTTCCCTGAGATTTTTCTTTTTACTCATTGTTTACTTAGGAGAATGTTGTTTAATTTCCATACATTTCTGAGTTTTCTAAATTTCCTTCTGTATGGTGGTCAGAGAATATATTTTCTATGATCTTAATCTTTTTTTTAAGAAAAAAAAGGAAAATTTAAACAAACAAAAAAAGAAATTTATGGAAAGATTCCCATTATCTTTCAATTTTATTTTTACATGAACTTTTTGAAGTGCTCTTGTGTTTATATTCTGTTTTATTGATTTTTTATGTAATTTATGTTGCTAAACTTAGGTATTTAATTTCTCTTCTTGATTTCTTTTTATAAAGTGGACTTATTGATTTGCTTAGAAATTAATTTGCCTTTGAAAAGTTTATCCAGGCTTCTGGTCGAGATGGTGGAATTGATGGTCCCCACCATCACCCTTTCCCACAGTCAATCAATTTACAACTATTAAATAGCAATGACAGCCAAGTTGGGGCCACTAGAGCTCAGGAGAAGAGGAGAGATCTATGGAGTGAATGAAAGGCAGGAAAAGCAACAATAAGAGAAAGAAAGAATCGCTCCTGCCATTTCAAATCCTGGCCACTTCAAGGCTGGAGCTGGTGAGTGCATGGAGCAAGAGCTGGCAAAAGCCACAGGTGTGCCCTTCATATGAAGTTGATTGGAGGTGGCAGGGGAGAAGAGGGCCTTAGTGGCCCCCAGGACAGCAAGACCACTAACAGGGTTCCTGTGGGCCCACAAAAGCACGAGGAGCGAGAACAGCTGAAAAAAGAGCTGCTCAGGGGCCAGTGAGTCATCACAAGGGACCAGCATATGGCCCATCCCATGGGAAGTGTTTGGAATATGGGCCCAGCAGGGGAGCACTGGGGCACAGCAAGGACACCTGATCTGCCCTCCAATCAGCACAGGATCACTCTGTGTAGACTGGACAGGAATATAGAACTGCAGGGGGAGCAGTTTGCTGAAAAGGCTCAAGCTCATACCAGAGTAACCCAGGTGTACTAGACCTCACAAAACCCAGAAGTGCTTACAAAGCCAACCATTAAAACCTGAGCTACAAAAAAAAAGCCTTCCCCAGAGAATCAGGAGCAAAGCAGCTATTTAGCTTAACCACAGGGCTCAAGTGCTGGTCCTCACAGGAAGTTCCCCCATTTTAGAAGTGTGCAAAAGACAACAAATTAGTTTCAGTACAGAAATTAAGTAGTGGATACAGTGAATAATCCAACACAGAACTGAAAGAAAAAACAAAATACCCACAGATCAGAGACAAATTTTGATATTAACTAGTAAAAGTCTCACTTCAACAAAGAATACCTATAAAACTTAGAAGGACCAGAAGCCCCCTGGGCCCACAAGCCAGGAAAGGAGGTGAGCCAGGGCCCTCAGTCATATCTCCCGACACCCACAACCAAGCCTGGTGATGACCACCAAGCCACCACAGGAAACACCCTGGGCTCCCTAGTGGAGAAGTGGGGAGCTGAGGGCTTTGGCCAAACCCCCCTGACATCTGCATTCAGCCCAGCGATGACCAAGCCACCACTGGAAGCCCCCTGGTCTCCACTGCAGGAATGAAGGGGGTGCCATGGGCCTCAATCATGCCCCCCTTCCTCCTTCTCCCACCCTATTTCCTTCCCCCTCCTCCTTTCTCTCCCCCCACAACTGCTCCACAACAACATCATAGAATGTAAAAATGGACCTGGAGACAGACCCTTCCTCCCACATCCAGGCATGCCACTGCTGCCACAGGACCTGCCTGGGGTCCAGAGACATGGAGCCAGGGACCAACCCCTCCTCCTGCAACCAGGCAAGGAGCACACCAAAAACACCACTTCCACATGGGTAGCCAACCACAGCCACCACAATAGCCATGGCTGCCACAAAAATGGCTAGATGCCACAACCACCATGCAGATGGCCTCCAGTCACTCCGGTGCATTGACACAAGGAGAGTCACCAGCAGAAACCAAAGAAGAGGATGTCTCTCTCCACAAAGCTCATTCCAGAGTGATAGAAGAAGCATCTGCTCTATGATAATAGTGGGGGACCTGAACACACCTCTTTCAGTACTTGACAGATCATCTAGGCAACAAACCAACAGAGTAATCATTACTCTTTCAGAAGGCGAGAAGAAACCTAGGGTCATCAGAGGTGGGAGGGGGGAGAGAGAGAGATATGGGGAGAAATTGGACGAGGGGCATAAAGAATAAGTACAATTTGTAATAATATATATGCTAATAATATTGATTTGATCAACTTATATCAATATTGAACCCCCAAAATATGTATAATCAATTATGATTCAATAAAAAAAAGTTTATTCATCTTCCTCTGTTAAAATTAATTTGATATTTGCATGCTTTTGGAAAACTTTAGAGAGCTATTGCAAATAATTATAGAAATTATGAAATAAAATATGTAAATGTTAATAAGTTCTATATCTCCAGTTTCTGTGAAAATTTGAAGCCTTACTTTCTACAGAGTATTTTGTTATTCATCTGTTATTCAGTTTATGTATTTGTTATTTGAACAAATAATTGTGCCTATCCTTAAAAATAAAATAAAATTAAATTTAAAAAATAAATGAAAGATAATACAAATCTTTCCATGAACTTTTTAGAGTACAAATATTTCCCTCTGATCTTGAAAAGCTAGATAGGTTACTCTAATTAATGGCAGTTTTCTTCCTTTCAACATAGCACCATCTCATCCAGGGATGTGGATGGGATGTTGGTAATTAGCTACTGTTGGCATTAAGTCAGCTACATAATGATTAGATTTTGACAGAAAGTGTGGGCTGATTCTGAACCTCAATTTTTTAGACATACCTTTCTCATTAATAGAATCACTGAGGTCTTCCACGTTTCTAGGCTGGATCACTTGAAAACTCTTCTCCCCAGCACTCGCCATGGTGACATGGGAATGTTGTAACATGAGCCACTCTTCTCACTGAAGCCTGGGATTTATCATAGTTTTCAGGTTGCATTTTCTGTTTCTTCCTGATTTCTGGCTGCCTGAGAAGAGAAAACTCTGGATATAGACTAAGCCTTGAAGCTTGTCTTTCTGACCACTTTTTATTGTCCTGCAGGCAAGCAGGTCATATGTCACATTACTAGTTCTGTGTTCTCTTCATGCACAATGATATGTCCATTTTCCCCAAAAGAACACATAAAAAAACAAAGGCTTAAGGGGGTCCTTAAAGCTTTTGCAGCCATTTTGGAAATGTTTCTTCTCTGAGGTTGGGCAAAGTTCTCTTTAGCTTTCATGATGACTCCTAGATTATGCATCAGGCCAGCAGCCTGCTCCAAGAGTAGTGGGTATGCACACTCAGCAATATATCTGTACCTCTGCACTTTCGTAGCCTGTTCTCCGGAAGGCTGCTCATCCCTGACTTCCAAAAAGCCTCCCTGGTAGCAGCTGCTATGATAAGTTTCAAAATACCCTAATTGGCAGGGTTGAGTCTGGTGGTATAGAAATCACCATCTGTGCCTGGCTTTCTCCCTGCGTGGAAAAAGGCACTCTCTTCCTCCTCCTCCTGGTCTACCTTTTTCCCATCTTCTGAGGGATGCCAAGTTCTGTCAGGCTGAACTTTGTGACCAGCATGCCACTCAGTTTTGTTTCTGCTCTTACCTGTTGAAAATAGACCAGAGCTATGCCTTCTGAATCTAAAAACCCTGGGATAAGGGTTCTCTGTGCTTTGGGATCTAATCCAATTTTAAATGAAGGCACTTTCTATCTGCCTTCTGGTATTGTTCTATGGCTTTTACTACTCCTCAAAACCTAGAAACCCAGATATCTCACCACAGTTTCTGGAGTTGTTTGTATGATAAACAGAATGCCCTTGCTCTTGCCACTATAACGAACTACCATAAACTAGGTGGTTTAAAAACAACAGAAATGTATTTCTCACAGTTCTGGAGGCTGAAAATTTCAGGACAAGACCGAGGCTCCAGCAGATTTGGTGTCTTGCATTAGGATTTCAACACATGAATTTTGGTAGGAAATAAACATTCGATTGCATAGAGATTATCGGAAAGACTGCATCTCTCTGGCACTCATTTCCTAAGTGTCTGTCAATTCTTGGCTTCAGGTATCTGTTATTGCTGTACCATCTTATTAGTGAATACTGGCCAAGATTCCAATTCTTTTCTTGTGCTGTGGCATCTTCTTCTCTCTTGAAATCATCCATTTCTGGCAGGTATTTGTTTGTACAGAGGTGAAACAACCTACAAAGCTGCTTGAGAGCACATCCACACTTGGAGCACAAGATCTTGTACCCCCAGAGCTCCAGCAATATTGTCTATTATGTGTCTGTCTCTCTCCAGAAAGAAAGACCATATTTTGAACATTTCAGGCTTCTGTTTCCTTCCTTGCATTTCCTTTATATACTATTTTATGTCTTGAGATTCACTGAGAAATTAATCTTACCAGAAAGCTGCTTCAATTTACATTATTTAGTTCTTTTTTCTGTTTCTGTTGCCAACAATTTATGTGCTAAGAGTATGTGTATATATATATATATATATATATATATATTTTTTTTTAACTACCTATAGTGTACCTTCAAATTTAATCTTATCACTCTCATCCCTCAAATCATTAGTAACTTTTGGAAGTCCACATATGACCCGCATACTAGTTCTCCAATTTTAAATTTTATAGGTTGTCTAAAACCAAGTTAGCTTTAAATGCAAGGATTGCAGACAGCACATAGTGCATGTGAGTATGACACAAGGGTTCATAGCAATTCCAGAGATGGTACCCATATTTAACAGGTCTAAATCTTACTTTCTAGAAATCTGGTATAAAAGAAATGTAGTATTTATTTCAAATGAATGGAACAGGAAATTACCAGCACATCCTGATAATTAGTCCGTAAAGAAACTCTTCATTGCTATAGTATTGTAGGAAATTGTTGACCATATTATTAAATGTGAAATCTGCCTCCAACTTCAGTTATTTTAAGGAGCAGTTTATATTTCAAGTTTTAAAGGTATTACATATATACAAATTTGTGAAAGGCTACAAATATTCTGCAGCATAGATTATTTTCTCTGGTTATAAAAAAAATGGAACTTGTTTGACCTAATACTAGCTTGAAAAATTTTGTGTTTAGTTAGATATTTCCATCAGTCTACTTATTTACACATTTGATGTGTGTGAGAGAGAGAAAGAGACAGAGAAAAGAGAATGTGTATATGTGTACACTTGCATTATAGTAATAGCAGAGAAGCATAATATTTAAAAATTTGCAAAACGGGTGACCACCAGCTGAAATCACCTCCCAAAACATATAAGCATTTAATTCTACTCAATTTAATGCACCTCAAACATTGGAGGTTTCCAAGATCTTTTTCTACTGTGTGGGTGAAAATTAAATTTTAAGTAATATGGGGGCTCCCTCCTTTTCCTTGGGTTAGGCAGTTGGAGAGGTTTACATGGGGCCCAGAGAAAAAGTGGAACGGCTTTAAGTCTTTAGCTCATCATGGTTGCAAGATGTCCACACTGTTCAAGCCTAAATACATCTTTTGGTATTCAGCAGCCCCATTTCTACTGCGCAAGTCTGGTGCACTATAATCTTTTCAAAAGCTGTAATCTCATTTTCTAGTCTGCATCCTCATTTGGTGAACATGCCTTAGAGTTCTTGATTTCTCTTCAAAGTGCTGAGGGGCTGAGGTTGGCACAAGTATCCAATATTCAAGGCAACCCACCACTTCCATCCCTTTCTATCCTAGGAGAATTTCTCTTCACTTTGATTCCGTCAAATGAAAACAAAAAGAAAACTCTCACTTATACTTTATCTCCTCCCCATTTAGACAATAATCACAGAATTAACCCCTTACATGAGATTAGGTTTTTTTAAAAAAGCAGTTAAGAGCTCTTACCTTCCAGCACTTTCTTCTTCCTTCTTTTGTCCCTATAAATTTGTTAATTAATTCATTTGAAAAGTATTTATCCAACAGATACTGTTGACGGAACTGAAGATAACACAGTGATCAAAACAAAGTCTCTTATGGAGTTTGCATTTTATTAGACATAAGTTGGGCAATAAACAGATGGATATATGGATATGTAATATGTCAGGCGATGATAAGTGCTATGAAAACGAAGAAAGTGGATTGGTGGTTAAGTGTTGTTGGAGTGAGTAGTGAGAGGTCTTTCTTTTCCATAGAGAGATCAGAAAAAGTGATTAAGTATTTGAGCAGAGAGCCAAATGATGGGAAGATCAAAGCCATGTGGCTCTTTGTGGGAAGATCCTTCTAGGCAAAGGGAGGAGTAGTTGTAAAAACCCTGAGGCATGTGGTTGATAAATCCAAGAAGGAGCCAGGGACAGTTTGGCTGGAGTTTAGTCATAGATGAGAAGTGGAAAGAGAGAGCCCAAAGCAAGACAAAGTAATAAAGCTATACCATTATGCACTGGATTCTCTTTATAAAAAATGAGGTGTAAATTGTATGAATTGGCAGTGGGTGCTGATGGTCAAGTCTGGCTTCTGGAGTTGGCAATCTGCCTCCTCAAAGGAAAGAAAGAAGTGTAACTGGAAAGCTTCTCTTGACATCTTACAAATCACGTCCCAATGTTTCTGGGTTGGTAGTAGGAGCTTATTGCAAGAACAGTATGAGGAATTTTCAAAAAGTTCGTGGTAGGATTCACATTATCTTTTAATACTATTTTTCCATGAATATTTTGATGTATCCTCATACAATGGAGATGCAAGATTGAAATTATAATTCTTCCATTTAACTAAGTCCATTATCTTTAGCGCACCTTACTTCTTAGTACTTGTTCTAATGTTTATTAAAATTTTATATAACAAAAATATTAGAGATAGACTTGTATATTATTCATTTTCACTTAACATTATACAATATTTATTTTTCTTTTCTCATTATTCTCCATGTTTCTTCAGCTCCTCTCTGGCCTGAATCCCAACCTTAGGTAACCCACATTAATAGCCTGATGTAAATCTTTACACAATCATCTCCATGTGACCCAAATACAAACATACATATAAGGATTTACTTTTCTATTTTATGTCATTTTTTTATAGAAACATAAAAGATGACAAGCAATCTAATTTTTTGGTGACTTAGTTTCTTCATTACCATTGCACCATGGAAATCTCTCTGTTTTTTTTCGTTGTTGTTGTTTGTTTTATTAGCTGCACTATAGTTATATAGATTACCAAAGTAAGGTCAAAATGAATTTAATAAATATGAACTTATAAACTCCCTTATTTTTTAAAAAGAGTCTTCATAATGTGTTTAAAAAATATCCAGCTATATTTCATCTTTCCAAGTCCTTGCTTCCTAATATCGATAAGAAATATTTTTTTAAAAATGCATTTTTAATTGATTCAAAAAAATCCTTAATTGAAAAAGAAGAAGTGGTATAGAGAAAGGGAGGGGAAAAAGAGGATTAAGAAAGAGCATTTCATCTGTTTAAAAAAAAAGGAATAGGGCAGTGGACCTCTGCTGCCTAGCACCTGAGATATAAAGGCAATGGGCCTAAAGTGGAGAGGGGATGAAGCAGCTTTCTGATTTATTTGATGACCCCAGGATTTCTCATTTTTCTTTCCGAAAAGCATGCACGAGGCAAGGTATCTCTCAGGGTCTCTTTCCGTCACTGTTTGGATTGGTAGAACTTCCTTCAAAGTCTGAGTTTCAAGAGACCTTGGTAAATTATGTTTTATAGACCTATCCTTCTTTAACACTAACTCTCATACTTTCATCTTTATGGGGTTGGGGGTGGGGACTGGCGGATATAACAAATTGTGACTATTAGCTATTTTTCTCAAGAAAGCTATGCCAAGATATGTGTATACTTTTCTCAGAAAGATAAATTTCGTATAATTACAGTAAATGAGGCATGCAGTGCTTTCAAGGTTCCAGTAAGAAACCTCGGTTCAAAAATCTCATCAGCTTGCTTATACTGCTCATACTAAAGGATGTATAAACACCTGGCCATTAAACTTGTTTTAATTAAGTAATAGAATTATAATTGGATGCTACCCAGGACAGGAACATTTTTTTCCTTTGAGGAAGTAATTCACTTGTAAACAAATCCCTCTCTCTTCTGCTCCATAAAATGTGAAGGACCCAGTGAGCAGAGTTTTCAGAGTCCTTTGCATAAGAAGGAAGCTGAAACCAAAGTGGTAATATATGAAAATCATAAAATAGTGTTTTGAGAAGAAAATCATGATAGAAAAAATATTTTGTCTTATCTCTAGGTATATTTTATACTAAAATTTCAGCCTTAGAAATTAGGCCTGACCTAGAGAAAGAATCTACTCCTGATTTTGGCATGTGCCTAAACAAGATGGTGAAAGGGTACAGAAGAAGAGGGCCACACGTTCAGATTCTCATCAGACATCACAGAACTGAGTTGCTTTGACTCATTTTTCAAAAATTTGGTGTAGTACAGGGCAGCATATCCAAAATAAGGTAAAGAGAAAAAAAAATTAGAGTGAAGAGAATCTAAGAACTTCCTCTATCATTTCTTTTACCTGCCAATTCTCTTCTCCTGGGAACAAAGGGCTTGCCCCTCCTAAGGGCTCATGAGAGCTTAGATTTTTATGAATGTCGGGGCAATGAAAGATACTTGGTATTTTGATATTCCCCCCTTCTTTTGGCCTCACATCTTTGCTGCAAGAGATAGCAGTGTATGTGTATGTAGAGATGGGGGTGGAGGGTTGCCCCTCAGTTTTATTACAGAGAATTTTTGAGGTTGCTTTCAGCATTTAGGGATCATCTAGGTGACATGTTGAAGCAAGTCAAATAGCCTGAGAGTAGGTGACAACTTGTCTCCATTTATGTTATAAAACAGAGATTGGCATGGGGAAACTTATGAGCCATATGCAATTGAAGATTCTCAGTTCTCTCAGTGATCAATAAGATGATTACTTAAAGAAAAGATAAATAATCATTGTATCAAAAAATAAAAAAAAATAAAAAATATATAAATTCCAATATTTTAGATGTGGGTTAGAGGTGAGAGGGTGAGAGCATATAACTAAAAAAGAAAAAGTTCTGGCTATCCAGAACCTTCCTCTCCCTGAAGAAATAGCTAATAAAAAGAAGGATAAGACAATAATAATTAAAATTCTATGCTTACACACATGTTATAGTATCACTTTCAACCATGAGTAACTCTGTTTAATATGTGTGAGTTAATCCTTCTGTTTTTACAGATAAGGACGTGGAATTTTTGAAATAGTGCCAAGGACCTTGAAACTGTGAGTTGAACAAATGTATTAACTAATTAAGTTAAAGTTAGTGCTCTGAGGCTCAGAGTCTCAAAAATTATTGTCAATGTGGAAAAGTCACCTTCTAAATATACAATTAAAAATAATTAATTCCAATGTGATACTTTCATTGATAAAAAAGTGGGAGAAATCTTTTTGAGACTTTCTTTTGAAGTTTAAATGTGTGGTTTGCCAGGAATAGTTATGTGTTTGTATGAAAGAAAAAGTCTTAATATTTATTGATTCCAAGAAGGATTCCAACCTAGAAAAATTAAAATTAAAAATTAAACTAGATGTTAAGTCCTAATTGCTTGTTTGTTTTTTTCAAAAGAAACATTTATTTTTTGAGCTCCCAACTGGAAATTGGCAGCTTGCCAAAAATTAGATAAATTATACTTATAATTTCGATCTTAAGCCCTCACTAAATGAGAATAAACTTAGTCCATTCAGATTCCTCCCCAGGCTTTCCTCTCATCCTTGAATTTCTAGGTTCCAATTTTTAGAAGTCTTAGAATTAAATGACATATTAGTTAGGTTGGCAAATGAGATGAGATTGGCTCTAGTCCTCTATCTGTCTACACTGGTTGTTGTTATTTTTCCATCCTGGCATATGCCGTGGAATTCCCAGTATCCCTCATCTCTAGTCTGAGGTCTAAGCCTCCTCATCTTGTCTGCTCAGCCTGTCCAATCCCATCAGGCCATTATCTTCAGCTCTCTTGGTTATAACAATTATAAAAAATTGCTATATTCACCTGCAAAAGATGTGCTATCAGATTGAATTAGCAGAAATTTTCATGTTAGGTATTTGAATCAAGGTAAAGCACATATGTAAGAATTTGCAAATTCTTTGTAAAATAATGCCTAAATTTAAACTTATTATGATAAAATTCCCCAGAAATTCTTTTTTGCAATTTGTAAAAATTATTCTAAAGTTTATTTGGATAAATAACACACTGCAATAGATATTTGAACTTGTAAATTGAGAGTCATGAGGGGCATAATAACTCTTTGTAATACTAATCATTAAATCAGTCATGGCATAATCACTAAAATTATTGATGGAAAAATAGAGATCAATGAGAAAATTGATAATCAGGAATAAAAACACAGGTATATATAACAATCTAACCTATGATAAAGTATCAAAACCAGTGAGAAAAGAAAAAATAATTTAATAATATGTTAGAATGTTTGACTGGTTCTTAAGAAAAGAAATCTCATTTTACCCAAACCACATATCAGGAACAAAATAAATTGCAAAATGAATAAATTATTCAAGTTTGAAATGTCAAATAAAATATAAATTTAATATCTGAATGAGGATATTCTAACTCTAAAAATACAGCAAGATTTCCTGTAAAACATTAATGGGCTTAGCTTACCCATATGAGGTTAAAGGGATCATTAAATTTGTTGGGGAGGGTGAGTGTGAGAATGTGACAGAACGTGGGGAGGGTGATGCTTCTAAGTTAGTGGCAGATGTTAATAGAAGAGATGCATCAATTTGGCTCAAAAGACAAGGATCAGAGATGAGTGACAACTTATCGAGGTAACTTGCTTCCTTACTGAGCTCCCCAAAAGTCTATTAATTTGTCATTAATGAGGCCTGAGTCAGATTAGTTAGGAACCTACAGGCTTAACATGTAGACAATTTCATGCCTCCTTCAAGAATGAGTAAGTGAAGGGTTAGAGTGCTTAAACCACTTACTAAATTCACATAACTAGTCATGGCAGAGCCACTGAAAAGTTTTCAAACCAGACTGCTCTAATTTGACAGTACTTTTTCCCTTTTGTGAGTTGCTACATGTTTGCAAAAAAAATGATGAAGACATTTCAGTACACCTAGAGACCTGGGAACAAATAAAATATTTTTTCTAATGTCCATTTATTCTCTACTCCAAGCAATTCTACACCACATTTAGATATTACCACATGGATATTTTTGGTTTTATTTTCTTTTTTAAATCACATTGATTTTAGCTTTTTCCTCATGTGGGCTACCTCTCTGCTTTTGGAGGAAACCTATGAAAAGTTTGATCTTCCTAAATACCCCCATATATTTTGGATAAATGAAAACAAAGGATTTTGTCACAATGAGCCAGTGGTCTTGAGGTTATGCTAACTTCCTCAATGCTTTAAAGAGAGTCTTTGGTGAATATATTTGGATAAGACTTGAGATATAGATTTTTAGATTCAGTTCATATTTAAACTAGAGACAATAATATCAGTAAAGGAAAAGACATAAAGTCCTAGAAGAAGAACAAGATTTACAAAGTGTTTGTCCAAATGTGGTCCATGAATCATCCATATAAAAATGCTGCATCTAGGTGAGAGGCAAACCGACTTAATCAGAATCTCTTTGTCAGGTCCAAGGTACTACATTAAAACAAACAAACAAAAACAAACAAGCAAACAAACAAAAACTCTTCAGTTGATTATTTCATATACTAAAATGTAAGAACCACTTAGTTACAGGATTGGCAAAGGAAAAAGAACTTGCAATGAGGAACTTAAAAGAAATAGTCAGAGGAGTGGGAGAAAAACCAGAGCTAATTCAGAAGAGACTCGTTTCATTTGTTGAATCAAGGAATAAAAGATAGTAGAAATGAAGAAAGAAATGGAATAATAAACTCATACCAATATACTAATATTCATAAAATGTCAAACACTGTTGAAGGACAAGAAGTTGGGTTGAGAGAGTACAATACCTATTCAGAGAGAACAGTTTCCAACTCCCATTGAAATCATATTCTAACGTGGAAAATCATGAATTATATTGTGAGTATAAAAGGAAATAACAATTCCAGGAAATGTTTAATACGGGTTAATTCTTTCTTGAATAATCATAGCATACTCTAGTAGGTTATGAAGCAGTTGACCACAAAGAAGAAAAGGAATAGACAGATTCAAGGGTGAACTGCCTTTTCCTATAAGCTCTCAAAGGCCAAATGTCAATCTCTTAACTTGAAATAACCCTGATGGAAATATTCACATCATAAAAAACAAAAAACGCTACATATTAGCCTCTCCCTAACACCACAATGCCTGAAACGGCAAATATCTGTTCCCAAAAATGTAGAGAAATGGAAAGAAATTAGAGAATAATCCTTAGGGTCCTGAACAAGCCATAGAGATTTTCTTAGGGGAGAAAATAAGGCTTAATAAATATGTAAAGTTAGATGAGGAAAGTTTAAGGAGAAACATCATAACTATCTGGAATATAATAATTACATGGATAAGGTAAACACCACTTAGAAAAAAGATTGTATGTAGTAGTGTTTCAGGGGTAAAACAAGGGCCAAAGTGATTAATTATAGTGTAATCCAGCAAAGCTTACTAAAAGTGAAAAATTTTGGAATGTAAAAAAAATTAGTAAAAGCTTATTGTTGCAATAACTCTTTAGGAGCATTTAAAAAATGCCAGAGATATCTGCATGTTATAAAAAATAATTTTACTCAAACACAGAAACTAGAACTAACAAAACCTGGGTAGAAAACCTATTTTTTTCTATTCTATTAGTATTGTCATCATCATTATTGTTATTAAGTGATCAAATTTAAGGTATTTTCCTATAAAAAAAAGAGATGTTTATATTCGTGATATTACTACATATTCAATATGCTAAATGCAAGCATGAGAGATATACATTCCATATTCTGTGTAAGTGTAAAACTTGCAATTGTTTTTAAGGTATAAGCTTTTTAGTTTGAAAGTTACAGTAAAATAGTCAGAAATTGCAAAAAGAAAAGGAAAAAAGAAAGTATGCTTTTCCCAACTATAATTAGGAAAGGAAAATTAATTACTCGAATACTTTTATCCTGAAGTTGCATGTATCTAGTAAGCTTAAATTGAATTATCCCTAAATCTTCTTATTTCTTAGGGTACATAATTTAAAAATACAAGAAATCCCATTTCAGGTTTAGTAAGGCATATTTTGTATTCATTCTCAAGCTTCAATTGCTTTGACTATGTCAAAGGAATAGATATATTTAGGGCTGAATGAAATTTCTTCATAATGTTTTTCATGGACTGAGCTGTTTCTCAGAACAATTGGGAACCATTATGCAGCTATATAGAGAGGTTTTATAGGCCTTTTGTTGAAACTTAAAAAATGTAATGTTACATAGGGGAGTATGACATACCATTTTTTCTGATAATTTTTTTTTGCATTTTAATATTGTGTAAGTATTATGTATAATTTGGCAAGCTCACACTCAAGGCTGTCACCTCTTAATAACTGAGACTTTAAAAAAGTTACAGTATCATGCATTTAGGAATTTATAAGCAGTTCAGTCTGAGGAGTTTATCTCTTTTAGTGCAAGTTCTAACATTACATTTCATCGAATAGCCTTTATTTAAGACTTTGTGGTCCTTCCATTCTTTTCAGTAATAACTGGTTTCACTGAAGAGTGTATTATGGTGTATTATTAACCCATTTACTCTTGGACTTCCCTCCCACCTATCTTTCGTTCTGCCTCTTTAAGCTGTCAGTCCATTGTATTCAATGGAGCATCAGAAAATACCAGGTTCTTTCAGCAGCACAGCAGGTGCACATTTATGAAGCGTATCAGATATATTCAGTAACAGTCAACAGATTAATGTCACTGCTCACAATCCTTGTTAGGAGAAAAGGGGAAACAGTGGTATAAAAATAAAAGTGCTGTTTCTTTCACACATTAAAAGAAAATTTTAGAAAACGTGGTGAAATTTTCTCTCTAGACTCCTAAATAACAGCATGAATTGCTTTTTTTCAGCCTAATTCCTAGGCCTATTTTGGCGCCTAATATATTAATCACTTATTCATTCTCCTTAAAGTAAACTAGACTATGGATAAAGCCAAAGATGAAGTTATATAAAAGATGGATTGAAAAGATGCAAAAATTCATTGTTCCAGTCTATTTACTTGAGTTTCCAGAATTCCCAACTGAATTATAAAATTGGATATTTCCGTTTTCCTTGCTTTATTTATTAAAATAATAATAATACAATATATAGAAAAAAATATTTGCAAGGAATGTGTAGGAGAGCTTTAGCTACCTTCTCATTTCTCCTCCCCTTTATTTTCCTATCTTTCATAGCAGTGTGTGTGTGTGTGTGTGTGTGGCATTTTAAGCTTGGCAGTTTACTTCCCAGGACAAACATACAAACTTATTTTCAGCTTGGTGTGGCCTTTTGACTAATTTCCGGCCAATGGAATACAAGCAGAAAATTTGTGAGGCAGCTTCTGGAACTTTCTTAACAAAAATTTTATGTTTGTTCATCGCCTATAATTCTTTATCCTCAGCTCCATTCTATTACCTAGAACATCCAAGCTGTCGTCTTACACCATGAGGTCCAAAAGTCATTTTGTGTACAATAGAGTAGAACGCACAGGTATACGGGGAGCCAGATTTTTTATCATCAGAGAAGGAAGTTAAAGACAAGCAAGAAAGGAAAATTAGAATAAACTGTGTGGTACAGGATTAGAGGCAGTGACATAAGAATGAATTCATGGTTAGCTCATATGTGTGTACATGCATGCGTATGTATACATATAATATAAATCTGTGTATATAACTGTATACACACACAGAAGATAAAGAAATAATTATAAATATCTATAAATATTTGTGTAAACATGGGTTAGTATACGTCAGTTTGTTTTCTGTTGCTACACCACAGACTGGGTAATTTATAAGAAAATTTATGTCTTACAATTCTGGAATCAGGGATGTCCAAGAGAATGATATTGGAATCTGGTGGGAGCCTTCTTGCTGCATCATAACATGGCAGAGGGCATCACACATCAACAGCACAAAAGCACACCTGTCAACTCAGCTGTCTCCTTCTCTTCTTATAAAGCCACTAGTCCCTTCTGATCAAGATGGCAGAATAGATGGTCCCCAGTGTCACCTTCTACAATCAACCAATTTACAACTATTACAAAGCAACGACTGCCAAGCTGGGGCCGCTAGAGCTCAGGGGAAGAGGAGGAGAGACCTACAGAGTTCAAGAAGGCAGGAAAATCCACAATGAGAGAAAGAAAGGACTGCTATGAACCTTTCAAGCCCTGACCACTTCAAGTCTGGCCCTGGTGAGCACACAGAGCAAGAGCTGGCAAAAGCCACAGCTGTGCCCTTCCTATGAAGTTGCTTGGAGGCGGCAGGGGAGAAGAGGGCCTTGGTGGCCCCCAGGCCAGCAAGACCAGTAACAGGGTTCCTGTGGACCCACAAAGGAACGAGGAGCCACAGACAACTGAAAAAAAGGAGCCACTCAGAGGTCGGTGAGTCACCACAAGGGACCAGAGTGTGGCCTGTCCTGTGGGAAGTGTTTGGAGTGCAGGTGGTGGGGGAGATGGGCTCACTGGAAGAACACTGGGGCACAGCAAGGACAGCTGATCTGCCCTCCAATCAGCGCAGGCCCACTCAGTGGAGACTGGTCAGGAATAAAGAACTTCAGGGATGCAATTTGATGAAAAGACTCAGGCCCAGACCAGTGTTTCCACACTACCTAGGTGTACCAGACCACACAAGACCTGAAAGTGCTTACGAGGTCCACGATTAAAACCTGACCTGCACAAAAAGCCTTCCTCAGAGAATCA
Source organism: Galeopterus variegatus (assembly GCF_000696425.1). Classification (NCBI taxonomy): domain Eukaryota; kingdom Metazoa; phylum Chordata; class Mammalia; order Dermoptera; family Cynocephalidae; genus Galeopterus; species Galeopterus variegatus. The sequence goes on from NW_007731587.1 coordinate 77,294, forward strand.
GCAGCAAAGCAACAATTTAGCTTAACCACAAGGCTCAAGTGCTGGTTCCCACAGGAAGTTTCCTCGTTTTAGAAGTAAGCAAAGGACAACAAATTAGTTCCAGTGCAGAGTTTAAGTGCGGGAAATAGTGAATAATCTATAAATAAATAAATAAAAACTATAAATAAAATGTTGGATTCAACGCAGAACTGAAAACCAAAATTAAAAACCCACAGATCAGAGACAAAGTTCTAATATTAACCAGTAAAGGTCTAACACCATCAAAGCACATCTGTAAAACCTAGTAGGATAGGAAGCACCCTGGGCTCCCGAGCTGGGGTGGTGGGATCCGAGGGCTTCAGCCACGCCATCCCAGCATCTGCATTCAGCACAGCCATGACCAAGCCGCTGCCGGAAGCCCCCTGGGTTCCTCTGCCAGAATGAGGGGGGTGCCTCAGGCCTCAACCACACCGCCCTCCCTCCTTCCTCCTTCTCCCACCCTCTCCCCCTCCTCCTTTCTCTCTCCCCTCCCCCCCAACTGCTCTGCAACATCTTAGAATGTAAAAAATAATAATAATAATAATAAATAATTTTTTTTAAGCCACCAGTCCCATCATGGGTGCCCCACCCTGATGACCTTATCTAATTCTGATTACCTTCCAAAGGCCCCACCCCCAATAAACATATGAATTCGGGGATTAAGTATTTAACACATGATATTTGGGGGACACAATCAACCTACAGTATTCTGCCCCTGGCTTCCAAAATGTATGTTCTCACATGTAAAATACATTAATTCTATCCCAATAACCCCAGTTCTAGCACCAAACCAAATGTCCAAAGGAATCCCATCTGAATCAGATAGGAGTGAGACTCAAGGCATGATTTACCTTGAGGCAAATTCCTTCCAGCTGTGAGCCTGTGAAATTTAATAAGTTATCTATTTCCAAAATACCATAGTGGAACAGGCACTGAACAGACATTCCCATTACAAAAAGGAGAAGAAGGCAAGAAAAAAAGGGATAACTGGTCCCACCTAAGTCCAAAATCCAACAGCAAAGACAACATTAAAGCTTCAAAGTGATCTCTAAGTGCTCTTTCACTCCATGTGCTGCCTTCGGGACACAATGGATTGGGAGTTAAGCCCCCAAGGCCTCAGGCAGCCCCATCCCCATGGCTTTGCTGAGCTCAGCCCATTCTTCAGCTCTCCCAGGCTGACACTGCACACTGGTAGGTATGAGTTCTAAGGTCTTGGTGGTGGTCCTGCTTCCATGGCTCCACTAAACATGGCCCTCATGGGGGCTCTCTGGGCCAGCTCTGACACCACATTCCCACTTGGCATTGCCAAGTGGCAGCTCTCTGCAGTTGATCCACTTCTTCAACAAGTCTCTGCCTGCACCTCCAGGCTGTTTGCAATATTCTTTGAAAAATAGGTGTAGAAAGCCCCTACAGCTCTTGCCTTCTGAAAGCACCAAAACTATTTTACGAACTTAGTGAAGAATACTTGGTTGGAGTTTTACCTTTCCCTGTAGTTATTAGGTATCAAGTTTTGATTGGCTCATAAGTGGTTACTTTTTTAGCTAAAGGTGTACAACCCTTGTCTACATGCCATATAACTCTTTTGAAAGTATGTTTTCTTCTTTTCTATCATACTACTTTCTTCTAACTTCCCGCCATGTGCATGTGAGTGTGCACACATGAGTACACACACACACACACACACACACACACATAAAATTAAGTACTGACCCAGCTTTGCTCTTTCCAAGGTTTTAACAAGTATAGAATCTTGTTATACATTTCAAAACTTGGTTCTTTAATCACATAGTAGCATTAAGGGTTTCAGTTTAAAGGAATATCCCTAAGATAAGGGACTTAGTGAAATCTCACTACTTATTGAGGGAGTGAAGAAGGCAATTTCAGGCAAAGCCAAATATCCTATACTAAATCTCATTAGCCTCATATCATCTCTTCTCTGAAAACCCAAGTGCCATGCTGTTAGCAATAAAGTGAGATTATAATGCCTTTCCAGAACTCCAAATTACAATATGTAAATCCAAGTGTAAATAATTAAATGTACATATATTTAACCTGAATTACCCTGCAGACATGCTGTTCTCACCTCCTGCCTCCCACCAAGCCTTGTCAGTTGTTGGTAAAATACTAACATGGCACTAGAGAAGAAGGGGAAACGAAGGTAATTAGAACATTATAGCCCCCTGCAGTGCTTAATCTATAAAGCAGGAAACACAAATTTGTGAATTGGACTGATGATATGGTTACACTGAACTATAGAAAAAGTCCCCTTAGGGAACTAGCAGGAAGCAAATTGGGTTCTGTTTTGAGATGATGGTTCATTTACATTGTTGTAATTATTTAAATAATTAATTTCATAATGAAAAAAAAAAAAACCTTATAAAAGCCAAAGCCCCACTGAGCTGCAAGTCCAAAATTCTTTTATGCTAAATCAGAGCTGTTTATACCCCAAAGAATATCAGTAAATCTACTTAAGAAAACAAAATTCTGCTTTTAGGGAGCAAGACTTAAATCATATATGGCTTAGTTGGTACTTTACTAGTAAGAAAATGTTTAAGTCTCACAGTATTGCAAAGGTTGCCTTTATAGAGTTCTCTTCTAACCCAGAGCAAGTAGAAGTATTTCTCCTAGCCAGGAAAATATGATGTTGTTCATTCACATCCAGCTTAGGCAGCCAAAAGCACTACAGGAAATGTCAGGAGGCTATGCAAGGTCGAGACCAAGGGGACTTAGGGAGCAGAAAGTTGCCAGAACTCAATGAATCAGGTCAGTAAGGTAGCCGTCAGTCTATGATAAACAGGTCAAGACTAGGCATGAGTCAGAGCATATTAAATAAAGGCAGTGGGTTAAACACCCCAAGGTCAGGTTAGACAGATAACTCTATAGTCTCAGAAGATTCTCAAAAGCAGAAGGTCAAAAAAGGCTGAGAATGTTGGGAAGAACACTATAGAATCAAACACATAGGAGAATCAACTTGACTTCTTTGGCAGGTTTCATTTTTTCTTATTTCCCTGTCAGAAGAGAGAGAGAGAAAAAAAAAAAGATTATGATTCTAGGTTTGAGCACATAAGTGAGACATATAGAGGGAAAGTTTGAAAATTCAATAAATATACCACATAATTATTTTTCTTATCTTGTTACAGTATTTCCTCATGACACATCCTTCCCTCCAATTCTTTGAAGATATTAACATTGATATCATATCATTCTCTCTCCAAAAAACTCAGCATTTGCCCTACCCTCAATTCTGTGCATGTAACATTTAACAACACAGCCTCATTGATCTATTCCATTCCCTACTCTACTGACCTTCACTTCTGTTCAACTTCAGCCATTCATTCACAATGCCACACTCAATTTTCTTACTGCCTGAACTGCACTATCCCTGAAATCTTAAACACCTGCTATGCCACTTTCAAGCTACAACTGCTTACCCTTTACCTAACTCAAAACCATTCTTCAGTTTCATCAAGATTTGCAGATACTTCATTTCTGCTTGCTCTAAATCTTTGCACTTCCTGTTCTTTCTCGCTTTCTTCTCTGGTTGTTTTGTGAAAGCAGGATAATGCAGTGGTTAACACGGTAACACAGTGGTCAGGAATGCCCAATTTTGAACTCCAGTTTCTTCATTCTTTAGATATGTGATATTTAGGAAGTGTATTAATATTATTAAGATTCAATTTTCTTTCTATTAAATGGTTATAAAATTTAAAATGATTAATATACAAATGGCCAACAGTCATATGAAAAAATGCTCAACATCACTCAGCATCCGGGAAATGCAAATCAAAACCACACTGAGATACCATCTCACCCCAGTTAGGATGGCAAAAATCCAAAAGACACTGAAAGATAAATGCTGGCGTGGTTGCGGAGAAAAAAGAACTCTCATACATTGTTGGTGGGAATGCAAAATGGTGCAACCCCTATGGAAAATGGTTTGGAGGTTCCTCAAACAGCTGAAGATAAATCTACCATACGATCCAGCTATCCCACTACTGGGAATATACCCAAAGGAATGGAAAACATCAAGTCGAAGGTATACCTGTTTCCCAATGTTCATTGCAGCACTCTTCACAATAGCCAAGAGCTGGAATCAGCCCAAATGTCCATCATCGGATGAGTGGATACAGAAAATGTGGTATATCTACACAATGGAATACTACTCAGCTATAAAAATGAATGAAATACTGCCATTTGCAACAACATGGATGGACCTTGAAAGAATAATACTGAGTGAAACGAGTCAGGCAGAGAAAAAGAAATACCACATGTTCTCACTTATTGGTGGGAGCTAAAAAAAAAAAAAAAAAAAAAAAGAAAAACAAACAAAATAATCCCCCCCCAAACACCCACACAAAAAAAAAAAAAAAACCGGGGTGGAGGGGAGAGGAAGATTTAATAACCACATTT
>NW_007731587.1:81913-95779 GCF_000696425.1 Galeopterus variegatus
TATTGACAAAATAAAAATTTTAAAATTAAAAAAAAAAAATTAAAATGATTATAAAATAGTACTTACCTCATAAGGCCATAAAAAATGATGAGGAAGTATTTTATTTAAAGGGCTTAGCACAGTTCTTGAACTACTGTCAATGCATAGTATATTGTACCTAGTATTAGTATTAGTCCTTGCCCATGTTCCATCACCTCAACTGTTCCAATATACAACTTATATGATAAATTTGTGTTATCAGCACTTTGCTTTTTTGTCTCTATTCACTGTCCATGGTCAAGTTCATCCAAATATATAATTTCATCATCAAATGCTGATGATACCTCTCTCTATCTTTAGTCCAAATTTCCCTCTTTGAGATGCAGAACATGTACCATGCATTGAACTCATATGGTAGAAATGTCACACAAATCTCAGCCTCAACATATCCAAATAGTATGGATGCATGTTAACCTATGGTGTTCTCCAGGTTTTCCCAACCTTGGTGAATGTTAAAACCAAAGGTGCACCTGCCAAAAAAAAAAAAAAAAAAAAAAAAAAAATTTTGTAGCCAAGTTTGAATATTCATTTTCCATAAATACCTACCTATGTCTAATCACTTATTTTGTTCTATAGATCTATATTGTATATAATGTGAAAAATAGTTTTTCTCTCCATCACCACTATCTTAGTGTAGATACCTTATTTTTGTGTGTGTGAATTACTGCAATAGCCTTTTAATAGTTCTCCTTGACTCCAGAATTTCTTCTTTCAAAACAAAATAAAACTAAATCCATCTTTACTCCTTTCAGAATTCTTTTTATACAACTGAAATCTAATAATAGTGCTCCTCTGCTTAAATTCTTTCAATGGTTCACCACAGTCTTCAAGAAAAGAAAAAACCTCCTTAGCATATATGACAATCTTTCTTGTCTGCTTAGCATTGTGGAGTTGAACAGACAGGACTCAAATCAATGCTCAAATCTACTTCTTAATTCTATGGCCTCAGATAAATTACTTTACTTATCTAATATGTAATAATCTAATAACATAACTCCCACCTACTTTTTTATGTACCTCTATTTACCTTTATGTGGTCTTAAATTTGGGGAATTTCATTTCTAACTTATTTATTTTCAGATTTATTTACAGCAATATCTGGTACTTTGGCAACATGCATTAATGTATCTTAAAAGAAAAGCAGCTGACAAAGTTATGGGTACCTTTGTTCCTGTTTTTAATTAAAAATGTCAGCAGTCATGTGGGATAAAAAAACAAGTACAACTAAGATTAATTTTCATCTGAGTGAGCACATAAGAACTTCATGCCATTGGATCAGTGTTCCTCAAATTAAAACTTATGGACAATTTTCATGAGACCACCTAAGGGTGATTTAAAATACAAATACCCAAACCACAACCTAGATCTTCACAATAAAATTTACTGGGGATCTTCCAAGAGAATTCTAATGGACACAAAGTGTACCACTGGTGAAAAATGAGAAATAAACATGCAAAATGTAATCACCTATTGTATAGTTGCTAAATACAATCTATGATCACAAAGAGTAGAAAATATACTTATTGTTGGTGCTTTTATTAAGCTTATGTCTCGAAAAGAAATCAAGAAAATGACTGTAATAATCTCTCCGTGGAGTACACTTACACTGATAAGGTGAAAGAGAAGGGAATCAAATTTTATTTTTTTCCTGCTAGTACTACATGGCATATATTGCCAAAATTTATTAATATCCCATTTCTTTCTACTTCTAGGGAAATGGGAAAATTGTACCTTCCCACCTGTGAAGTAAGATATGGATATATGACTTGATCCGAGCAATCAAATATGAGCTGGATTAATGTTTGGCACCTCTGTATATAATCATTGAATTGTTTTTACTCAAATTCCTAAGTACCTCTTCCCTGACTCCAAGATCACAGGAGCATGTATGATGTTGCTATGGGTCAGATGTGTCCGCCAGAAGTTCTTATATTGGAAACATTGATCTACATTTCTTTTTTTTTTTTTTCCTTTTTTTGTCTTTTTTCATGTCTGGCAACGGATCACAACCCTCAGTGTTGCGCCCGTACTGGACCGGGACCAGCAACGGGATCGCAACCCTCGGTGCTGCGCCCGCACCTCGCTCAGCCAGTGAGCAGGAACCGGTCTGTATGTGGGATCCGAACCCTCGGTGGGAGCGCCGCCGTGCTCCCAAGCGGCGCACTGTAGCAGTGCGCCACCGGGCCAGCCCTTGATCTACATTTCAACAGTGTTAATAGGATGGGAAATCCTATTATGGCAATTGAAAGGTGGGGCCTTTAAGAGGTGTTTAGATTGTGAGGACTGTGCCCTTGTGAATGGACTGACCCATGCATGGAATAATGGACTGATCCATGTATGGAATGGACTGACCCATGCATGGAATAATGCTACCATGTCCTACCCTGTGCTTGTGTAGAAGGTCCTCATCAATTGTGTTCCCTGGACTTTAGACTTCTGAGCCTCCAAAACTGTAAGAAATAAGTTTTATTTTTTTATAGATCACGCAGTTTCAGGTGTTATGTTATAAGCAACAGAAATGGACTAATACAGGTGCACACACTGAGCTGTCAAATGGATAATCATTCTTCTGGAGAGACACTGAGGCCACACTGAACATCAAAGAAAAACTAAACCTCTGAAATTTACTTTACATGTTTTATTTTATTTTTTTTGTTATTCATAACATAAATTGTGTCAGTATCCTAACTGATACAGGACGTGTTAATATTATGTTTATTAAGTGAATTTTCTAAACACACACACACAAAGCCAATTAATTAATTGAAAATATTCTTCTAATTAATTATTTAACTTCAGACATAGTTGGTCAGCTAATTCACTACAAAGAGTAGGTCTAGTTGCCTCTAGTGTAAAAAGACATTCTTAACTTTGTTTCAGATAGTAGAGTTCCCAAAGAGGAAAAGTGAAAACAATTAAGTGAAATAATCTTCAATGCTGGAATTGTCATCAAATAATTAGATTAGCTTTAGGATGCAAGCCACCACACTAGGTGTCATGGGGTTTACAAAGCTTAAAATTAATCTCCTTTGAACTCTTTTTGACTCAAAACAACTTTAATTACGATAGCATTTCCCAAGACTAAACCTCCTAATGGTATTCAGGACAAAGCTGGTTATTAAAATATTTCAGAGATGTTTGTTGATATGCATATGGTATGATCTTAAAAAAATTATATTAAAAAGGAAATGCAAAAACAAAAAGTAATATAATGCGAATTATTAGAAGGCATTCAATTGATTCTTTTTTATGTGCTACCGAGCTTGTTTTATATTTGGAATATTTTTCATATGCAGTGCATAAGGAATGAGTTTAAATGGGTTCTATTTAAAATTTGAAGTACTCAGAAATATATAGCAGTACAGCTGCCTTGACATCACTTCCTGCATGCATTACTTTACTCTGGAAAAAACAACCTTCTGCACTAATCTAAGTGTTGATTATAGAATCAGTAAAAAAGTCAGTCTTTCAATACTTGCTCTAAGAACTGATGATATTAAATCTGTGTGTGTGTGTGTGTGTGTGTGTGTGTGTGTGTGTGTGTGTAAGAGAGAGAGAGAGATAGAGAGAGAGAGAGAGAGAGAGAGAGAGAGAGAGAGAGAGAGAGAGAGAGAGAGAGAGAGAGAGAGAGAGATCTTATTTTTCTTTTTCTCGGGAAGCAATTATTGTCAGTCTGTTATGGAAGAATACAGACAACAAAGACTCACTTTCTGCCACCTTGCTGTATGGTTGCTTCCGTTCGATGAGACACAGTTTCCTTTCATTAATTCTGCAACATTTTATCTTGAGTTTGTTATGTGCCAGGAAGTGCTGAGACCCTAGTGGGTATGTGGTGCACAAAGGAAGATAGAGCTCCTGCCTCTAAAGATGTTTTCACAGTAGTGTGTGAGATGGGCATTAATCAATCACACAAAGTAGTTTAAATATGAAGCTGTTAAATGATCCACAAAGGCAAGATACAGAATATTAAGAAAACATATGATAGAAAATTGACTTAATTAGGAATATCAGAAAAACCCTTATTAAGAGTGCAACACACAAACTGATTAGAAATTAATTAAGCAAAAGTTCACCACATACATGTGGACACTTAGCACTCCAGGAAGAGGAGACTGTAGGTGCAAAGCCTTGTTTGGGAAGGAAGTTTGGCAATTCCATGGCACTGGAGTGCAGCAGGTATGGTTGGATGGAGTGGAGGAGTGTGGAGAAATGTGGCTCACAAAGAGACTAGAGGATGAGTTGAGGCCGGGCACCACAGAGCTTATTAAGATGTTAAGATATTTTGGCTCTTTCCTTGATTTTTCCAAACCCAAATCTCCATGTTTATTCTCAGTTTTTCAGATGAAAGCCTTTTCTTTAACACAATCTGGTTCGATTATTGTCCTAATTTGTATTATATGTATTATTTTATGTAGGCATAAATAATAGAAACGATTGGAAAAGGGGAGAAAGAATGAAGGAAAAAACTATTAATAAGCACTTAAAAGGGGGATTGGACTCAACAATTCAAAGAAATATGGTCACTAATTATTCATGAGTAATAAACAGTATGCACTGAGTACTTACTCTATGACACAGCTTTTTACATGCCTTTTTATCTGGCCGGGTGTATAGCACTATTAGTACCAATTTATCAATGGTACTAACTGAGGCACAGTTTACCTTAGGTCATTTGCCTAAGGTTACAAAGTTAACTAATATAAGAGCCAAGATTTAAACTCTTGGCTCTCTTAGAGTTCAAAGTTCATGGATCCTCCCAGTGTACATATTTAGTTTGTATGTTGAAATAATAGCATTACTGTGATAGAGAGAAAAGGGTAAACCACCTATGAAAGAAAATCGAGTATTTGAACATTTATTTTCAATCCTAAAATTATATTCAAATGTATACCAAGAAGCTTCAGGCCTAATACATCCCAATTAAAAAATAACCTTCTACTTTGTTGAATTCTTCCAGATGAGGAGGGCAAACTGCTTTCCAATTTCCTGATGTTTGTATTAAACATCTTACCTATTAAATATACTAATAACATGACATGGATATAACATAATTTCCCAAAATTTAGATAATCTGATCTCACAAAAGTGTTTACAATGGAGGTTGGGTTACTTCGGTATCATTTCATTTAGATCCACTTACAGCTTTACCAAGTTTTGGAGTGGTATCAATGATACTGATCTGGGAAGCTTACCAGTCGGTATGATGGTAAAAGCATCATTTTATGCCACATGCAATTCGTATTCCTGACAGGGTTTTTTCCATTATTTTTGCATATATTTTTCTAAACTTGCTCTTTTATGAAATTACTTCAATTAAAATATCTCAGTAACACCTAAAGTATTTATAGGTCTTCCCATTGTCACATCCAATAACACAGTTCCAAAATTTGTGAAGCTGCAGGATGCTTAGGTGCTAAACACAATAATGTTGTTTATATCTTTTCTAAGTATATAGCCAGATGTTATTCATGGTGCAAAAATGTTCAAAAATAAGTTAGAAACATTATGTATTTATATAATCTCTCTCAGGGCAGTAAAATACAAATTAGAAGTATTAAAATGGAAATTATGAATACTATTCAACCTATTATTTTATAAATAGACTTTATCTTTTAGAACAATTTTAGATTTACAGAAAAACTGAGCAGACAATATACAGAGAGTCACCATGTTACACACACAACCCACACAGTTTTACCTATTATTAACATCTTACATTAGTATGATACATCTGTTATGATTAATAAACCAATATTAATACCATGTTACTAAGTTCATAGTTCAAATTTTCTTATTTTTTTAGCCTAATATCCTTTTCTGCTCCAGGATCCCAACCAAGCTACTTTGACATATTGAGTCGTCATGCCTCCTTAGGCTCCTCTTGTCTCCTACATATTTTTAGATTTTCCTTGTTTTGGATGACTTTGACAGTTTTGAGAATTATTGGTCAGATATATTGTATAAGATGTCTTTCTACTGGAACTTTTTTTGAAGTGTTTTCATGATTAGACTAGCGTTATAGATTTTTCAGAAGATCACAGAAATAAAATGCCATCTTTATCATATCATATCAAAAGTACGTAATATCAACATGATTTACGACTTTTGATGTTGATGTTGACGACCCGGCTAAAGAAGAGTTTGTCAGGTTTCTCCACTGCTCGGTTTCTCCCCCGCCCCCTTCCACATTCTACTGTTCGGAAGGAAGTTACTATGTAAAGCCCCCTCTTAGAACTGGGGAATTAGACTCCTTCTCTTTCAGAGGGGGGATATGTCTCTTCTCTTATATTTATTAATTTATCATTTATTTATATCACTATGAGCTCATGGACATTGATCTTATACTTTGGGCTATGATCCAATACTATTTGTTTATTTTGTGCTTGAATTGGTCCATATTTGGCCTTCGGGAGCTCTTTCAGTTAGCACCAGTGCCACTTTAACACATCCCCATCAAAGAGTACTTTTTGTTTCATCAGGTTTTTTGAGCACTTCCTTATTTCCTGGCATTACAAGCAAGATTATTTATATTTATATGATATATTCTTTATATGATATATTCCTTGCCCCAATCCTAGAACTAGACATTTCCCCAAGAATCCTTGATTTCTTTTAATGAAAAGTGGTATTAGAAACCAAGATCTGGGTTCTAGCTATGCTCCTTGATACTGGATGCCCATCTCCTTTAGGCCATCACAGTTGCTCAAGTAAAGAAAAGTGTGTATGCTAACCTGCATATGTGCTCATGTCTGTAGACATTTCTATATGTAACCATCTGTATCTATATTAAATAAGACCTAAATTACCATTGTCTCCAACTCTAACACATAACCACATTAATGATTCCAGCCTCCTCCCTTGATTATTTGTAAATTTAAACTCTAACAGTAAGAAAGATACATCCACCATTCATTTACATAATTTTTCAATTCAAATATACAGGTATAGCAGCATCAGAATTGTTAACACCTACCATCACAAAAAACAATTTTATCAACTAAAACACGGTGATATATAATCATGGTGGTATTTTATTTTGTCTTTAGTCATTTCCAAAGTTAGGTCAGTACCTTTTCTTCCTCTCCCTTCAGTGAGATATTGTTTTATACATCTGTAATACAGTTAAATTATATCCTGTGATTGCCCAACCTCCTAAAGATTTTTTTTTAATTTGCATACATTAAGGTTCATGCTTTGTGTTGTGAAGTTCTATAAGTTTGAACAAATGTAGAATGTCATATATCACCATTACAGTAACATACAGAATTATTTTACCACCGTTATTTTTAATCAATGATAACATTCATGTCAGAAAAAGAAAACTTTTCTTAAAAGTTTATCAGGGCCTTGAAAAATATCATAATCAGGTTGAATTTTTTATATTCTTTATTAGATGATAATGATTGGAAATAAGGCTACATTTATTATTATTGGTATTATTATAAAAATTATTAGTATCACTATTAGCTCAGATTCTATGTATTAGCTAATTAAAATTCCTGCCCTTGCTGTGAACTTTTGGGCAATGATATCATAAAATGTGCCAATTCTAAGTGCCCCAATAATGTGTTGTGCTATAAATCAAATTTATCACAATTCTGAGAAACAGTTTGTTTATGTTTTGTTGTCCTGGAAATGTGCTCTCTCACATATTGTTTGAAATGGCTGTGCAATCAGTTTGTAGCTTGGGGATATTTTGAGTACAATTTTTGTTTGAACAATATTTTTATTACCTTTGAGTAAGTCTTCATTCTGACTGTGAGTTTGTGAGAGTTGTGAACAGCAATATGCTTTGCAAGCAACTGAAGAAGCAAAGAACACTTATTTTATTGGAAATATAGTAAGTAATGAAATAACTGGATTGTAAAATAGTTTGGAGGAAAAGCAATCAAAATGGTATTTCTAAATTTTAACAGACTATTAAATAAACACGATTAGTTCTGTAAAAGAATTCAGAGTTTTGTAAGTCTTGGAACTTCAGTTTTGGAAAACAAACAAACAAATCTAACTTCAAAAAAAAAAAAAAAGACATTGTAACTCATAGAAAGCCTCTTCAACAACACCAAGATATTTCTGCATATCACTATGTCTGCTTTCACTTCTCTAAATCCTAAATTTTTACTCTGAAAAGTATCTTCAGGCCTTACATATCTAAAAGAAATGGAATATTAATTTATGCCATACTGAACATGAAACTTTAGTTCTTTAATGAATGATTCTAAATGTTGGCATCTTTGAAATTCAAAATAATTGTTTATCTATATAAAAAATGGAGGCAAATACTTTATATAAGGAACATTTTCTAACAAAAAGATATTCAAAAATATAAGGGATGACCTGTGGAAATTATCAATTACTCCATCACTGGATGAGTTTATCAAACAAAAATTTTATACCACATATGAACATATGTAAAACATTATACTATGAGATAAGGATATAGAACAAGAACAAAATTGAGGACCTGCCCCCTATCTGCATGCTTCCTAATAGACTAGAAAATATACGTAAAAGATTGTAATGAACAACATAGGTTCAATTACACAAAAATGTACAAGGTAATACTGGAACCCATAGTAGAAATAGGTCAAAATCAAATGTTAGTTTTCCTCCTTTCTTCCTTCTCTCCATCCTTAATTTTTTAATTTTTTGTAATTCCTCCTTCAAAACAGAGGTGAAGAGGAAAAAGTGGGTGCACACAGATAAACATTTTGAAGGTAACTCTGGATGTTTCTAATTTTCACTATACATACTTGGGGGACAAGGCATAAGAAAGCTGTGTTTAGAGAACATGATACATTATCAATATAAGACAAAATAACAATGACTATTATCGAAGTAAAGTAGCATTATTTACCAGTGGATCCAATGAAAATTCAATGACAACAAACCAAAAGTAGGGAAAATTATAGGCAAGTAGGGGGTGATGCTAGGTTGGGTATGGTGAGAAAGAAGCAGATGATATTGGACAAGACACGCTACCTCTCTGAATTCATTTCCTGCCATTTTTTTGTTCATCCACTCTGCACTCATCACTTTGACATCTTGCACACACTCATGAAAGCCAAATACATTTCTACCTAAGGGTCTCTGTATTTACTATTCTTGTGTATAGAAGAATATGTCCCTCAGATATCTACATAGCTCGTTTAATACCCATCAATTATCTGTTCAAATGTCCCTTTATCAGAAAGGCCTCAATGGGCCATCCTCTGTTTAAAGACAGGCACATTTTCTCTCCATCACTTTATCCTATTTTTCCCTCTCTGCAGCATATCTTACCACTTACATATTTACATCATATACGTATTTACATATTTACTTATTTTCATATTGCCGATCTTCCCCAACTAAAATTAAAGCAGCAGAAAATCAGAGACATTGTTTGCTTTATTGTTATATCACCTGCACTAGAAAAGTACCTGAGAAATCGTGGGTGCTCATGATGTTGAATAAATGGACACAGCCCTTGCTACATTGAATATAAAATCAAGACAGAAAAAACTTCAGAACACATATTTCTATGATGATCATAGCATCCAGAGTGGGTAAAGAGACAGGTAAAGCATGATGGATAAGGAGATTAGAGCTGAATTGGGGAACTATATCCCACAAAATAGAGGAAAGAAATGAACATTAGATTTGAGAATAGAAGACTGTGATTAGGGAAAAGACATACAGAGGTCTAATCCAGTTTTTGGCAGTAGATATGATTTTTGTAGCAAAATATTACAAAAAGTGGCAACATCTATGGGTCTACAGAGTCGAGTAAAAGAAAAGACAATTCGAGTATATGGAATGAAGAAATCTAAATTATTTATTTCATTGAAACCTATTAAAGATGAATGGTTCTTATATCTTCACAATAATGGTGTTAAGGATGAATAGAAAAAGAGACTGACACTTTGAGTGAATTTTTAAAATGAAAAGTTTGTAAATTATGATGGCATAATAGTGATAGACAAATGGCATGAGAAATAAGGAAAATTCAGATCCTGCTCTTTGGAAACAGAAGACAGAATGCTTTCTCTTGCTGATTTCAAGAGAAGCTGATTTTTAGAGCAAAGTAAAATATCAGTAGTTATATGAGGAATTAAGAATGTTCTTAAAAACAAAAATGAGAGATTTTGAAAATATTTATTCACAAAGGAAAAGCAGCTAGAAACAAGGTATGTGTAGATAAAAATGAGCCTTGGTTTGGGAAGGTTTCAAGTACAGAGGGAGAAGAACATTGCGTAGAAATGCTCCTGAAATAGTAATTAGAATAAAACAAAAATATTGTGCATGAAAATTCATTGTGTATTCTAAAATGCCTTATACAAATGCAAGAGATAAATTATACATAGTGATAAAAACTTTTAAAAACACTATATTTTGGCCCATGTGCACCTCGTCTCACATTCTTCTCTCCTGCCTCATTAGGTGTTAAACACATTGGTTCATTATTGCTCCTGAACGACACCAATGAACATTGGTTCATTGTTGCTCCTACAGACCTCAAGGTCTTTGCAGTTGTTCTCTCTCCACCTGCTTCTTTTACTTCCTGATTTATCTACATAAACGTCTCTTCTAATTTTATTCAAATATCAACTACTGAGGTACAGGGAATACCACATTGAACATGAACCTTCATCTAGCGGAGTAAATTGCAAAGAAGACAAGTAACGAGATGCATGTTATAACAGAAGAAGGATCTGAGAGCATAGAGAAGTTGCATATTACACCAGCTTTAGAGGTGAGGGAAAGTATCGTCTAGGCTGAAACCTAGTGAATAAGTTGATGTCAGAAGCAAGTGGTTTAAGGACAGACTACAGGGTGTAAGAAGATTTAAAGGTGAGAGAGAATATGGCCCAAAGATCTACACAACAGCTGAACATGGTAAGTTTGTATGTGTATTTACATGTGGAGAACCTTCTGAAACTGTTTCAAGGGTTAAAAAGGCATTGAAAAATCAACTTCCTTCTGTAATTATATGTTAACTGGTGTCTTTTCTCCACTCTTGCCCCCTTAGTATCTACTTTCCACTTGGCAACCATACTAATCATTGTAAAGAATAGATCATATCATGTCACTCCCTTCCTGAAATCTTCTGGTAAACACTCCAGGAACATTGGCCTCTATGGTTCTCCTTGAACACATCGGGCATACTCCACACAGAGGCTTTGCACTGGTTGTTTTCTTTGCCTAGAATCCTCTTCCCCTAAAAGTTTCATGGGCTACTCCTTCACTTCATTCTCTTCTCAAATTCTAACTCCTCCACTGGCCTACACTGAAAAGCTTATTGAAAATAGCCCCTCATTCTCATCCTCCTATCACTCTGTCACCTGCCCCTGCCCCTGTCTGTATCTCATTCTCAATGTGAATGCCACGAAGGTAGAAATTTTGTCTATTTTTTTCAGTGCTATATCCTCAGTATATGTAACAATGCCTGAAATGTAACAGATGCCAAGTTGACCTTCACTGAAGGAATGAATGAACAGATACATATTTGTTGAAATAAGTAACTAATAGACACATGCTTATGGAAGAAAGAAACATATTAGGGTGGAGATGCAAGCAAGAGTTATGTATATTAAGTGATTTTATATTTGGGGTTAAGAAGTTTACCTTTTATATGAAAGAAATGGGGTACCCAAAATAATTTTAAACAGGAGTGAGATTTGATCAGATTTTTGTTTCCAAAAGATGACCCTGGCTCAGTGTAGAGAGCAAGTTAAAAGGTTTTAAATTGGAATCAGGCTGCCCAGGTGAAAAGGCTCCATCAGTAATTTAGATAAGAGAGAAAGGAGCCTTGACAAAGATAGCAGCAGTAGGAGTGGAAGCAAGTAATCATATCCTGCAGACATTCGAAACACAACTTCATGATGGACTAGTGGGTGAACGGAGTAGACATCGAACTAAAGGCCATCAGTTGACTCAGGATTTAGCTTAAGTAGCTGCGCTGGTGGTGGAGACATTTATTAAGACCGAGAAGAGAGGAGGCATTAGTTGAGGAGGGCAAGTCTGAGTGTTTGGGTCATACTGCCTTTCAAGTATTGCAGGAAATAACAATAAGCAGTCGAATAAATAAGACAGGAATTTGGAAGAAAAATCATAGTAGAAATATATATTTGAGTGTCATTAACATGGAGCTGGTAGCAGAAGCCAGTGGAATTGGTATCTTATCCCAAGAAGATCAGAAGGCAATGTTCACAAGAACACAGGCACCTAAGAGATTGGGAGAGAACAGAAGCCCACAAAAGGGACAAGAAAAAAGACGACGGGAATCAAAGAACAGAGGAGAAAGACAGGATCTGTTAGCGGTATCAAAAAATACAGACAATGAAAGGAAGACAGGGACAGAATGTTTTCATTCTTTTTAGCAGCGGAGGCTGCCATGGGCAGTGAATAGGAGCAGAACACAGATTTCAGGAAGTATAGCAATAAATGTGAGGTAAAAAGGTAAAAACCACACACTTCATTAACCGTAAAGAGGAAGAGTTCCAGATGAAAAGAGTATTTTATGATGGAAGTTACTCAAGGCTGTTTAAACAAAGACTGAAAGGAAATAATAGATAAGAAAATGTACCTAATACATGAAAGCAAAGGTGTATTTAATAGAATTAGGAAAAGGAGCCGGCATCCAGGCCACAAGGACTTGAGAAAAGAAATCTATTCACATGGCAATATATTAGGAAGAAAGGGTAGATGGGCTGTAATCTAAAAAAATGCTTACTAAAGGCACTAATTTCACTAAGTAGATGTAATCTTCTGTTGAGTATGAGGAAAAAGATGAGTTTAAGCAGACTAGAGGAAAAAGTTTAAAACAGTTGCTGGTGAAAAAGAACTCATTGAAGACATTAAAGTCATTTTACAGCAGAAACTAAAGAACCAATTAAGGGGAGAAACAAGTACTGGCAGCAATCTGGGAGAACACATGAATTCCTTCAACACACACTTAGATGTAGGAGCAGAGGAAAGAGCTGATTGTTGTGGTTAAGCGTTTTGACCACAAGTAGAAAAGAAAGGCAAAGACAGGATGGCAAGAAAATTTAAGATATCAGCAACCATGCAGTTAAAGTAGTAACCATTGGAATCTAAGCTGTGTAGCAAAGGACTTGAGTACAAGAGGGAGGTGACGATTGTGAAGAACAAAAAAACATTAAAGAAGTCAAAGTTTAATCAAGTTGATTGGACAGAACTTGGGAAATAAATATGATATGATAGCAAGTTTTTTCTTTGGCCTAAAATTAAATCAGCATTTTGGAACAAGGTATAGTGGTTGGGGTGGAGAAGAGTAATCATTTGAATGTATTTGTCCCAGCTTCAGAAACTTAGTCCCTGCAGGTAGTGGGACTTTTCTTCACCTGTACTTCATATTGGAAATATTGGCTTTATGGCAAACCTAGTATACTAAACCTGAGACTAATAGGTAGTTGAAAATTACTATAATTCTATTTAGCATTACAAAGGCTCACCTTATCAAACTACTCCCAGGGATCCAAATTGCTGATAACAGCTCAAAATTCTTTTAGAATTGTCAAACTCATAGAAAAAATATTTTGAATTCTTATCGGTACTTCTACTTCAGCAGAATGCCCAATTC
The DNA here is from genome assembly GCF_000696425.1 of Galeopterus variegatus. Taxonomy (NCBI): domain Eukaryota; kingdom Metazoa; phylum Chordata; class Mammalia; order Dermoptera; family Cynocephalidae; genus Galeopterus; species Galeopterus variegatus. Next base: position 95,538 of record NW_007731587.1, read on the forward strand.
CTATATCTGCTTTTATTCTACCAAAGTCTGTTTCCAACTGGGAGTCTCAGACTTCTGACACACAATGCTCTTGCCATGTCAGGAAAAATAGAAAGAAATTGTCCTTTAAAAAAATTATCTTGGGGCCGGCCCGGTGGCACACTGGATAGTGCGCCGCTTGGGAAGCGCAGCGGCGCTCCCGCCCGAGGGTTCGGATCCCACATACAGACTGGTTCCCGCTCACTGGCTGAGCGAGGCGCGGG
>NW_007731587.1:96741-120554 GCF_000696425.1 Galeopterus variegatus
GAGGGTTGCGATCCGTTGCCGGACACGGAAAAAGACAAAAGACAAAAAAAAAAAAAAAAAAAAAAAATTTTCTTGGTTATAAAAATAATAAAATTATACTTCACTTAAATTGTAAATCACAGATTTAAATTATTAGATGCTTCTTAGTCCCCATACTGTACCAACCTAAAGTAAACTTGGAAAAAAGGGGAAAAGGATATTGAGAATAGAAATGAAATACTTTTTCTTTAAAACAAGTATATGAATTCTCTTTAAAATGTAGCAACTATTAAATGCATGAAATATCTGTACATGACCCTAGTTAATTCATAAATATTGTGTGTTTGTGTATGCGTTTGTTCACACATTTGCACACATATATGAGGGTACTTCAAAAAGTTTACACAAAGGTTCATATTATCTTTTAATTTTAGTTTTCCACAAACTTTTTGAGGTACCCTTGTATATATGTGAATATACATACACACACATATATGTATACATGTAGATACCATATATATTTTATATAATATTTATGTACCATTACTATTTATATATATATATTGGTTTTAATTATAAAATTATTTTAATTTTTCTTTTCATTTGTCATCTTGGTGACAGACCAGCAATAAAATCTAATTTGTATAATTAACTACTTCCTCAAAAAAAAAAAAAAAGAAAGAAAGAAAAAAGAAAACAGGAATGCATTACATGGATATTGGGTAGCTCATAGAATGTCGAAAAGAAAATAAACACCCTAAATTATGCCACGGAACTGGCTCCTGAAGACACTAAAACTTCAGCCACTGGACACCCACAGAGATAATTATAACACCAGCTCTAGACATGATACTGCCCATTGATTTGCTAAGTCTGCTCCCTTTGGAAACAGACACAGATTGACCACTCTTTCCACTCTTAATTTGAGGGACTCTGTGTTGTGCCTGTTTCTTTGTATCACAAGTTTCTGCTTAAAGAGTGCCAGTAGGCACATAAGTTCTGTAAAGCCTCAGTCACGATGCCACACACCGCCTACAAAGGAGACTAGGAAAGAAGAGATGTCTTTTGTAGAGTACAACTTCACCTCTTTTACACCAAAACTTCTATTTCATCAGAGAAACAAAATGTATGTCATGAAAATTTATTCGCTGATAATAATCTTTTCATGTTACCAATTCATAGAATTCAGGAGTAAGTAGAGGTAGGAAAATGTTTTTACCTTTTCCAAAGGAGAAGTACTTTAAATTTTTCCTTTTAATCTCCAAAATCAGAAAATCAGAACTTGAAAACAAGTAAGTATGGCAGAATCATTGATATGTTTACATATTCCTGAGCATATCTGAAGAGACTTATCTTGCAAAATTTCATCATTTTATAAATCAGTTAATTAACATACTACAATACTCTTCCCTCTTTTTTCAAGTATATGTCTTCCTGTACCTTAACAATCAGTCAGAGACCAATCACCCAAATAGAAACCACACCAGTTATTTTATCCACAACCATTCAATATAAGGAGCCAGTTAAACAAGTCTTAAAGAATTTTAAAAACAAAAAGGAATACAGAGAAGACAAAGATACCGCATCTTCAGGAAGCAGCTTCCACCCACAGTTACCAAGGGCTGGGGAACAGAGGGAAGGAATTGGTGCTGTTAGAACCTAGAAGCCTAGAAGAGAAGATCCACAGAGCTGGGACACAAACCACCTAGGAGGGACATTGCCCAGCCGATGGATGTCATTACCTTTTAAGGGGACACAAAGAGGCTGGTTCTGGGAATATCAAAGTGGGAGAACAAGGGAACCAACTGCTGCTGCCAAGGGGCAAGGTCGTTGCTGGCTTTCCAGTTTCCCTCTAACTAGAACACCTGTTGAAAGAAAATAGCAGGAAGCCAGCTGGGAAAGAAAAAATGCAGTTTACAGACAGACAGCTCCAGATTACAAAGCAGAGCATAAAGAGAGGGTTTGAATCACAGAGATAGTTAATAACTAACAAACCCCCTTTCCAGTTGACCAGGGTAATATATGGCTGATGTTCTCTAATTATATCAATCCAAGAATAATGATACTTTTCTAAAGTTTTTACAAATTTTAGCCATCATAGTCTCCATAATAGCCTAAATATAGAAAAATAATTTGCAATTGCTGTCTAAAAGTGGTCAAATTTCAATCATTCCCCATGAGAGATGGAAACGTAGAGTGGATTTGGTTTTAGACATGGTTTTGGTGCTTATGAATTGTACCATATTGAATCACTTATAAATTTCCTCTTCCTGAAAGATTTTTATGTGTAAATGTGATTTTTTAATGTTTTTCATAAAGACATCATAGGGATAAAACTACAAAATGTATATTAAAATGTTTTCTGATAAAGTGGGCAAGTGTTACCATTCCTAAAAGCCACACAAATGTTTAGGCATAAGATGGCGATGTAAATAGTGGCATCTTTCTTTCCATTTCCAGATTTCAGTGAAACCTCTGGTGCAAGAGGCTATAACCTCAGTGTCATAATTGATGAAATATATCTGCTGGGTTATTGCAGAAGGGAAGGCTTTGGGGGGTAATCTGCAAGAATACAACATGAGGAAGTACACTACCAATGATGTACCCCAAATTATTAATTCTGACCATTTGGGAGGAAAAAAGACTTTAGGCAAAGTGAAACTGTTGCATAGAGAGGACACAATTAATTTACCACTTTCATTGCTAAGGATCAGTAGAAATTAAAAACAACAGCAAAAGATGTTTTAAGGCTGATTTTGTGGTTACAGCCAGGAGAATATTCACAGTGTGGAAGGGACTTAGAAAGAATATAGGGCAGTGCCAATTTTCATCTGGCAGTTATGCTAGGCAGTATTCAGTAAGCTGGCTCAACACCTTCATCAAACACATAGAAAGCATGGTACAGAAACTAAGTTACCCTGAGGTGTAACCTTCGATAACTTCAAAGATCTAGTTTCAGCCACTTTTTTCTCAGGCTGTTGGATAACTAAAATAGTAAGGTAATTATTTTTACACTAGCTTGCCATTTCAGTAAAATCTCAGAAGATAGCAAAAGAATAATTTGTATAATGAATGAAACCATAGAAAATCAACTTTTTTTTTTTTTTTGACTATTTGCTAATAGAGATCACAGGGAAACTCTCCTCATTTAAGGCTGAATGAGTTATATTAAACTTTCAAGCCAAAATCCAAAACCAAAGCAGTAGCAATGACAACAACTACCATCACAACAAAAGACTGGGACTACAAAATTACAGACAGTTCAGTTCCCAAGATTCAGTAAATTCAAACTTTTGAAAAAGAACTAGAAGGAAATTAAAAATCTATAAATAAAAATTTTAAAACAGATATTAAGAAATTGATAGAGGATTTTTGTTTCTGACAAAGATGGAGTAACAAGGACTGGAAATACCTTCCATTAGACACAACTGAAAGACTTAAAAAAATATGTGAAACAATGTTTTTTGAGACATCAGGCAATGAGGACAGTAAAACCTGAGAAATGAGAAACAAACAAAGTGAGCCTTATGATTGGCTCAGCTTGCTGCCTCGGGAGTTTCCAGGCCAAGATGGTTTCACTGGTAAATTCTACTAAACATTTGGAGAATAAATAATACCAATTTTTCACAAACTCTTTCAGAAAATTGAAGAGGAAGGAATGCTACTTAATTCATTCTGTGAGGCCATCATTGTTCTGATTCTGAAATCAAAGACAATATAAACAATAACAAACAAACAAAAACCTGCAGAACAATATGTCTCAAAAATCTAGATGCAAAAATTCTAAACAAAATTTTAGCAAATAGAATTCAACAATTTATTAAAAGGATAAAACATCATGAATAATTGGGGTTTATCTCAGAAATGCAAGGTTGTTTTCACATTGATATAATTCACCATATTAATAAACTAAAAAGAGGAAACTATATTATCCTCTCAATAGATGTAGAAAAAGCATTTGACAAAATGCAACATTCATTCCTGGGGAAAAACTATCAGCAAATAAAGAATAGAATGGAACTTCTTCAACTTGATAAGGGGCATCAACAAAACTCTACAGCAAGCATTGTAATTAATAATGAAAGATTGAATGTTTTCCCTTTAAAATCAGGGATAAGTCAAAGATGCCTGCCTTCACCACTTCTGCTTAACAATGTACTGACAGTCTTATCCAGTTCAATATGGAAAGAAAAAGAAATTAAAAGCATCCAGATTGAAAATGAGGAAGTAAAACTGTTTTGTTGTTGTTAATTTTGTTTTGTTTTGTTTTTGCAGATGACCAAGTTATCTCTATAAAAATTTGGGAGAATCTACAATAAATCTACTAGAACCAACAGGTAAATTTAGTGAGGACAGTCACAGGATTCAAATTGGATATATAAAATAAATTATATTCTTATAACTGACATCAAATAACCAAAAATCACAGTTCAAGTTATTATTTAAACAGCATCAATAAATATGAAATGCTTAAGAATATAACTGACTGAAGATTTGCTGAATCTATATGCTGAAACTAGAAAAAAATTGATAGGAGAAAGTAAAGAGGATCTAAATAAATAATATTTTTTATGTTCATGTGTAGCAAATCATTAAGCAGAACCAATTTAGCGGAATGATAACCTTGGAACCAGAGTTGACTGGAAATTTCTAGAAATCATGGGGAGGATTTGGATTTTCAGAAGCCAAAAAAAGGGGAGATTAGAACCAATCTTATTATATCTTTTCTATATCTTAAGTATCAGTCTTAACAATCTTTTCTATATTTACAAGTCAGGGGAATCCAGCTTCAACCTAGATTACATGATTATAAGTATAGAAAAAATGTATAAGAATGTTTGGCTGTGGTTATATCTATAGGATGTCATTATGATTGATTTATATCATATTTGCACTTCTCCATATATCTCATATGTATTGCAATAAAAGTATATCATTTTTAAATAGCTTTTTAAATATGCCTAATTATAGAAATATACTCCAATCACAACAAAATAAAAAGCATACTAAATTATCTATTATTTCGGAGGCTAAAGTTGATGATTCTAAAATATTAAAATATGTATGAACACATAAAAACCTGAGGTCAATTTTATTTTCTACTCATCAGTAGACATAAATAAAGTAGTACCATTCAAGTGATCCCACTAATTACTTTGCATTTTATTAACAATAAGAGCTTTTGAGATTGATAGAATGCAGAACCAAAGGTGAAGGGCGCAATCAATCTCAGTAGACATTTATCAGGAGTACATTGCAAACCAATTAAGATTACTATTTAAATCAGTGTAGTTCATCTCCTGGGAATAAAAGAACACATCAAGAATACAAGGTCCACACCCAATTTGAGTGAGTGGAAAAGCTGCCACAGTGCAGTGGCTCCCCACATCTCCAGCCCACTTTGCACTGCCCATGGAAGATGAACCCACAAGTGCCTGCACAGCCGACAGCTAGACTGGTGGTAGCCGTGCCTCCCCCTGCAATCCACCACACATTTGCACAGATGCCTGCAAGACCTCAAATTCAGCTGCCTGGAACCTAGACCAGATACAGGGACTAAGACCCAGTGTCTGAATCCATGCAACATTCTCTCCCTGCCCCCAGGACAGACAGGCCAACCATCTGGGCAGGGAATCCACCAGTAAGCAGTTACACTCCACATCTGCATGAACCAGCCCTGCACAATCCTTGGACTTGCTGAATCTGCAGGTGCCCATGCCAACAGCCAACTTGGCAGCGGTCCTTCCTCCCCCCACAGTCCTGCACAGCTCTAGAGAGCCAGTGGGTCCTGTAGAATCTATGCAGGCATGCTCCAGACTCAACAGCTGATCCAGACTCAACAGCTGATCCAGTGGCCCTCTATAGACCTGCCAGGACCTGCTTCAACAGCATAAACTAGCTCTCTGGCCAAAAGTGGATCATCCACCCTAACAAGAAACCCACCATAATAAGAAACTGCTGAGGGCCCCACCACCTAAGCCACAATGGCACCCACAAACAACTCTAAGATTGAATACAGTTAAAGAAGTCACATGATGATGGGCCGGCCCGGTGGCGCACTGGATAGTGCGCCGCTTGGGAAGCGCGGCAGCGCTCCCGTCCGAGGGTTCGGATCCCATATACAGACCGGTTCCCGCTCACTGGCTGAGCGGGGCGCGGGAGCAACACTGAGGCTTGCGATCCCGTTGCCGGTCCCCGGTCCGGGACGGGGGCAACACTGAGGGTTGCGATCCGTTGCCGGACATGGAAAAAAGACAAAAAGACAAAAAAAAAAAAAAGAAGTCACATGATGATGGGCCGGCCCGGTGGCGCACTGGATAGTGCGCCGCTTGGGAAGCGCGGCAGCGCTCCCGTCCGAGGGTTCGGATCCCATATACAGACCGGTTCCCGCTCACTGGCTGAGCGGGGCGCGGGAGCAACACTGAGGCTTGCGATCCCGTTGCCGGTCCCCGGTCCGGGACGGGGGCAACACTGAGGGTTGCGATCCGTTGCCGGACATGGAAAAAAGACAAAAAGACAAAAAAAAAAAAAAGAAGTCACATGATGGCTGCACTACTGCACTCACCCAATTCTAAATTTAAAATGCCCAACCCAACTGTCAATATAGAACACTTCTGAAGGAAAGAGTCTCTCCATTCAAAAGCCACTCTGAGATTTAAAAGAAGTGACTACAACACCAGATGCCCAGACATCAACACAGAGATAGAAAAAGTATGAAAAAACAGGGAAACATGACTCCCCCAAAAGATTATAATTCTCCAATACCAGATTCTAAACAACATGAAATTGACAAATTGCCTACAGAGGAATCCCAAATGGCAATACTGAGGAAACTCAAGATGATGGAAGAAAAAATAGAAATCACAATGAAGTCAAAAAGAAAATCAAGGACATATATGAGAAATTCAACAAGAGATAGAAACAATAAAAAAAATCAAGCAGAAATTTTAGAACTGAAGAATTCATTCAAGGGAACAAAAAATACAACTGAAAACATAAGTGGCAGGATAGAACAAGCAGAAGAAAAAATTTGCAAACTAGAAGGCAGGCTTTTGGAATTAATACAAGTAGACCCCACCCCTCCAAAAAAAGGAATTCGAAAAAATGAAGAAAATCTATAATATCTTTCTCATAACTGTAAGCATACAAACATCTGTATTATTGGTGTACTGGAAAGGGGAGAGAAAGGAAAAGGCATTGAAAGCCTATTTAATGAAATAATATCTGAAAACTTTCCAAATATTGGGAGAGATACAGTCTTACAGATCTCAGAAGCTCAAAGATCCCCAAACAGTTTCAATACAAAAAGGACCCCCCTGAGACATATTATAGTCAAGTTATCAAGTCAAAGACAAAGAAAGAATTCTAAAAACAGCAAGAGAAAAGCATCAAATCACCTGTAAAGGAATCTCCATCAGGCTAACAGCACAGTTCTCAACAGAAACCCTATAAACCAGGAAAGAGTGGAATGACATATTCAAAGTGCTAGAAGAAAAAAAAAAAAAAACTGCCAATCAAGAATATTATATTCAGCAAAGCTTTCATGCAGAAATGAAAGAGAAATAGTATCTTTTCCAGACAAACAAAAATGGCGGGAATTCCCCACCATAAGACTGGACCTTCAACAAATCCTCAAGAAAGTAAGTAGTACATCCGGAATCAAAAGAGAGATATATGTCACCATAAATACACTGGAAAGAATAAAAACCACTAGAACAAATACACAAATGAAAGAGAATGCAGATGTGTCTTATTACTACAAAAAAAAAACCCACCTAACTGCAAAAATAAATAATAAAAGGGAAAGAAAGGAACAAAAAATATACAAAACAACAATAAAGAAATTAATGTAATGGTAGGATTAAGACAATATTTCAATAAGAATCCTGAATGTAAATGGATTAAATTCTCCTCTTAAAAGATATAGACTGGCTGAATAGATTAAAAAACTAGACCCAATTATATGCTGCCTACAAGAAATTCACTTCACCAGTAAAGACACACATATTAATAGTGAAGAGATGGAAAAAGACATCCCACAAAAATAGAAACCAAAAATGAGCAAGAATTGTCATACTTACATCAGATAAAATAGACTTCAAACCAAGGACTATAAAAAGAGACAAAGAAGGGCACTATGTAATGATAAAAGAATCAATGCAGCAAGAAGATATAATGATTATAAATATACATGCAACAAATTTCAAAGTACCCAGATATATAAAGCCACTGTTATTAGATCTAAGGGGAGAGATAGATCCCAGCACAGTAGTAGTTGGGAACTTTAACATACTGCTCTCAGTATTGGACAGATCATCTAGACAAAGAATTAGCAGAGAATTTTTTTTTTTTTTTTGTCCTGTTTGAGACCAGCCGCACTGCACTCAGCCAGTGAGCACACCGGCCATCCCTATATAGGATCCGAACCCACGGCAGGAGCACTACTGCACTCCCAGCGCTGCAGTCTCCCGAGTGTGCCACGGGCTCAGCCCAGCAGAGAAATATTGAATTTAAACACCATTTCAGACCAAATGGACTTGACAGATATACACAGAACATTTCATCCAACAACAGCAGAATATACATTCTTTGCATCAGTGCATGATCATTCTCCAAGATAGACCACATTTTAGGCCATAAATTAAGTCTCAACAAATTTTTAAAGAATGAAATCATATCAAGTATATGTTCTGACCACAATGGAATAAAAATAAAAGTTAGCAACAAACAAAACTTTTAAAAATATACAAATTCATGGAAATTAAACAACATGCTCCTGAACAATCAATGGATCAAAGAAGAAATAAAGCAGGAAGTCAAAAAAAATTCCTTGAAACAAATGAAAATACAAGCACAACTTACCAAAACCTATGAGATACTGCAAAAGCAGTACTAAGAGGGAAGTTTATTGCAATAAGTGCTTACATCAAAATAATTTTTAAAAACTACATATAAACAACCTAATGCTACATCTCAAAGAACTAGAAAAACAAGAACAATCCAATCCCAAAACTAGTAGATGGAAAGAAATAATTAGAATCAGAACAGAACTAAATGAAATAGAGACCAAAAAAATAATACAAAAAACAACAAAACAAAAAGTTGTTTTTTTGAGAAGATAAACAAAATAGACAAGCCATTTGCCAGACTAACTAAAGAAAGAAGACAGAAGACCCAAATTACAAAAATCAGAAATGAAAAAGGAGACCTTACAACCAATATCACTGAAATACAAGGAATCATTACAGACTATTACAAACAACTATACAACAACAAATTCAAAAATCTTGAGTAGACGGACAAATTTCTGGACACATACAAACTACTAAGGTTGAAACAAGAAGATATAAAAAAATAGAATAGACCATAATGAGCAATGAGACTGAAGCAACAGTCAGGAGTCCCCAACAAAGAAAAGCCCAGGACCAGGTGGTTTCACTGCTGAATTCTACAAAATCTTTAAAGAAGAATTAACACCAATCCTTTTCAAACTATTCAAAAAAACTGAAACAGAGACCATTCTCCCAAACTTATACTATGAGGCCAGCATCACCCAGATACTAAATCAGACAAAAACGCAACAGTAAAAGAAAGCCACAGGGCAAAATCCTTGATGAATGTAGACGTGAAAATCCTCAACAAAATGTTAGCAAACAGAACACAACAGAACATCAAAAAAATTATACACCACGATCAAGTGGAATACTTCCCAGGGATGCAAGGATGATTCAACACACACAAATCAATAAATGTGGTATACCACATCAACAAAATCAAAGACAAAAACCATATGATTATCTCAATAGTTGCAGAAAAAGCATTTGACAAAAGTCAGCCTCCCTTCCTGACAAAGAATATCAACAAATTAGGTATATAAGGAAAGTGTCTCAGTACAGTAAAAGCCATATATGATAAATCCACCACCAACATCATCCTGAATGGGGAAAAACTGAAAATCTTTTCTTTAAGAACAGGAACAAGATAAGAATGCCCACTCTTACCAATTTTATTCAACATAGTATTGGGAATATTAGCCAGAGCAATAAGGCAAGAGAAAGAAATAAGGGCATCCAAATTGGAAAAGACAAAGTGAAACTGTCCATATTCACAGACAACATGATCCTATATATAGAAAAACCTATAACTTCTACCCCGAAACACCTAAAGCTGATAAATGACTTCAGTAAAGTTGCAGGATTCAAAATCAATACACAAAAATCAGTAGCATTCTTTCACCAACAATGAACAAGCAGAAAATGAAATCAAGAAAGCAAGCCCATTTACAAGAGCTAACAAAAGAATAAAATACCTAGGAATAAAGGAGTTGAAACAACTCTACACTGAGAACAACAATATATTGCTGAAAGAAATTAAAGAAGACACCAAAAGATGGAAAGACATTCCATGTACATGGATTGGAAGAACTAATGCTGTGAAAATGTCCATCCTACCCAAAGCTATCTACAGATTCAATGCAATCCCCATCAAAATACCAATGACATTATTCACAGAAATTAAAAAAAAAAAATTCTAACATTCATATGAAACAACAAAAGACCCCAAATAGCAATAGCAATCCTGAGCAAAAAAAATAAATAAATAAAACTGGAGGCATTAGACTACCTGACTTCAAACTATATTATAAAGCTATAGTAACCAAAACAGCATGGTAGTGGCATAAAAACAAACACACGGGCCGATGGAACAGAATAGAGAACCCAGAAATCAACCCACATACTTATAGTTGATGGATCTTTGACAAAGGCAACAGGAACATTCATTAGGAAAAAGACTGTCTCTTCAATAAATGGTGCTGGGAAAACTGGATAACCATGTGTAGAGGAATGAAATTAGACCCTTATCTCTTTCCATATACTAAAAGCAATTCAAAATGAATTAAAGACTTAAATATAATATCTGAAACTTAAAACTACTAAAAGAAAATATAGGGGAAACAATTCACAAAGTAGGACTGGGCCAAAATGTTATGACTAAAACCTCAAAAGGACAGGCCACAAAAGAAAAAATAAACAAATGAAATTATATCCAACCAAAAAGCTTCTACACAGCAAAGGAAAAAATCAGCAGAGTGAAAAAAGCCACCTACAAAATGCGAGAAAATATTTGCAAACTATATATCCAACAAGGGATTAATATCCAGAATATACAAGAAACACAAATAACTTAATTGTAAAAAACCAAAAATCCCAATTAAAAAATGGGCAAAGGAGCTGAGTAGACATGCCTCATACAAATGGCCAACAGGTACATGAAAAATGCTTAACATCACTAATCATTAGGGAAATGAAAATCAAAACCACATTGAGATATCATCTCACCCCAGTTAGACTGTCTATTATCAAAAATACATAGAATAACAAATGCTGGGGGAGATGCAAAGAAAGGGGAACCCTTCTACATTATTAGTGGGACTGTAAATTAGTTCAGCCATTATGGAAAACAGTATGGAGGTTTCTCAAACAACTACAGAGAGAACTGCCATATGATCCAGCAATCCCACTACTGGGTATATACCAAAAGGAATGGAAATTGGTAGGTCAAAGGATGCTTGCACTCCCCATGTTTATCACAGAACGTTTTACAATAGCCAAGGTAATGGAATCAACCTAAATGTCCATGAACAGACAACTGGATAAGGGAAATGTGTATATATACACAGTTGAAAACTACTCAGCTTTAAAAAAAGAATGCAGTTCTGCCATTGGCAGCAACATGTATGAGCTTGAAGAAAATTATGTTAACTAAAATAAGCCAGGCACGGAAAGAAAAATACCACATGTCCTCATCCATACATGGGAGCTAAAAAATAAATAAACATAAAAAGAACAAATCAAAATACAACAATTACAACAACACATTGAACTTTCAAAAGGAAAGAATGGAATTGAGGCCACCAGAGGTGGGAAAGGGGGAAGGGGTGGGAGGTCAGGGAGAAAGTAGTAAAGGGCCACCACAAAAAATGTTTACATTGTGTAATCATAAAACAAATAAATAAATAAATGGAACTTCAAACAAAAATAAATTAATTAAAAAATAATAAATTCAGTGTCAAAAAAATAAAAAACAGAAAGAAAGAAAGAAAGAAACAACCACAATCATACATTGAAACTTCCAGAAGGAGAGAACAGAACTATGGTTACTAGAAGTAGGAAAGGGGGAGGTGGAGGGTGGCTAGGGAGAAATTGGGTAATGGACACAAAGCATAATTACATTTTATAATTATGCATATGCTAACAATCCTGATTTGATCATCACATTTTGTACACAAATAGTGATAGTCAACTCTGTACCCTGCAAGGATGTATAATCAATTCTTGTCTCAATTTTATAAAAGGAAAAAAAACTTAGTATAAATTTTCCTTTGATTTCATTACTTTGATAAATTTAAAAGAGTTGCCCAAAACAAATAAAGTATTAATCTTGGTTTTCATCCAACAAGAAAAGAATCATTAACTCAAGCCTGCAGGCTTGAGACTGCCTTTCCTACTGACAGTCTTGGCTTATGTATGAGAGCAACCACTGAACTTAGTGATGCAATGCTTGGTACCTTCCTCATCAGCATGGTTTTGATGAAAATTGTTTCTTCTAGGTCTTCTTATGGGACATAATCCCATAGTGACTCATAGAATATAACTATTTTAATTTTCCCCTATTCCTAAACTGTCTTATCCTCTCCCCTACCATCTGATATTGCAACCCAGGCATTTTACTTTGCTCAGCATTAGCCTTCACTTTCTCTGTTTTTCTAAGAGCTTCCTTAGCCATGAACTTTCTCTGTCCTCTGGGGTACTTGCCAAGGGTTAAAGCCCATGTCCAAAATAAGGGCCCCCAAGTCAATTCATCTTTGCTCATTCAGTCTTATAATATTCCAATTTACCTAAGAATGTGATGATATCTTTAGCCTCTCTTTACTTACACATTTCCTCCTCTGGTAGTCATACTGGATAGGGTCTAAGTTTCTCAACGTATCTGTCTCTCTCTCTCTCTCTCTCTCTCTCTCTCTCTCTCTCTCTCTCTCTCTTCTTGAAGCATGCACCCTTTTCACTAACAATATCTAGAAGTGCAAAATTCTAGGACTGATCTCTAAGGGCTGCTCCCTGACTCTTTACATTTATTAGGTGGAAGTCTAATTTACTTCCAACCATGTGGGCACATATTAAACTCTCTAACAGCCTCTTTCAAGTTTGTCTCTCCTGATTTAAGATAAAGAAGTAGAAAATTTATCTCTCTCTTTTGGATGGGGCCAGGGAGTGATAACCACATCAATGTGGCAATTCTCCTTAAATAAATATTCCACTTCAAATTCTCACTAATCTTCAACTCTAGACCTTTTCACAATATTCGTGTGTTGAGGACTTCAAGAGTCATCTAAGCTGTCCTCTACCACTTAATTTTTAAATGTTAATACCGGATTAGTACCTCACTTCAGGTTTTTGTTTACATTATCTCTGGATGTCTCAAGATACTTCAAATTTAACATCCAGTTACAATTACATGAAATGATTTTAGCACTTTTAGTCAAGTGACAGATTTCAATGAATGTGAAGAAATGGAGAAAGCAAAAGCACCCTACTCTGTCAAGTTCCGAATGTTTCTAGAAGGGGGTGGATAGAAGAGTGCAGGGAGGAGTAGTGGAGTTATTCGAGGGAGATTATTTTATTTTGCCTTACTTTTAAAATGTGAATAATTCAAGCATGTTAAATAATTTTGAGAAAGAGCAAGTGAACATAAAGAGATTAATTAAAATATATAATAAATAATTTATAGTCCTTGCAAAATAGAATCAGTAGGATTCAGAATGCTGGTGAAGAAATGGACTTTAGAAAGGAAAAGATAAGGAGAAAAAGAAGAAAAGACAGGTCATGTACAGATATAAGCAAGTTGATATAATTGGTAATTATTCCTTTTTTATATCTCCTTTCACTATATAGTAGAAATTGAAGGCATTTCAAATGAGTGAGGGATAATTTTGAGCAGAACTTGAAACATATCCCTGGAGTTTGGGAATATATATGAACAGTCTGATCTTTTCTTTTTTCCTGGAAAAAAATGAACACAGGAAGTTGCCTAAAGTGGTCAGTGATTATATGATGAGGAACGAGGATGGGAACAGTGATCAAGCTGCACCTCTCCACCATTTGACACTGTGATAATGTGTGAGTTTCTTCAGATGAGGAAAACAGAGAAGTATGTTAGATGGGTTGATGTGAGAGGATTATATCTAAAAGAACTACATTCCTGTAAAGGGGGCATCAGAAGATTCTACTACTGATGGTAGACTCTGGGAGGTGGGGTGTACTCATAAACAATAGCCAAAGTATTGGTGTTTTACTGAGCTTTGCATGGGACAGAGTCTCTGCAAAACTCACAAGTGTGCCATGTGAAACAATTTGGATGCTTGCTGTATCAAAGGGCATAATGGCCAGCAAGAGTCCACCAAGAGTTAAAAACAACATTAACAGTATAAAAATGTCTAATTCTACCATTTTCCTCTTCCCCAAACTTGAAGTATAGAGAAAATTCAGGTAGGCAAGGAAAATAAAGCAAGAAACGAGAAAGAACAACCCATAATCCCCTTTCCCGTTCCTTAGCTTCTCATCAGTCTTGATTAAAGAAGACAGGAGAAAACTTGAATTGAATGTGAGACAGAAATTTTAATTCAGACTGCATGGGAACTTTAATATTTGAAAATGAAACTGTTCGGGCCGGCCCGGTGGCACACTGCTACAGTGTGCCGCTTGGGAGCGCGGCGGCGCTCCTGCCGAGGGTTCGGATCCCACATACAGACCAGTTCCCGCTCACTGGCTGAGCGAGGTGCAGACATAGCACCGAGGGTTGTGATCCCGTTGCCGGTCCCGGTCCGGTACGGGCGAGACACTGAGGGTTGCGATCCGTTGCCGGACACTGAGGGTTGCTCTCCGTTGCCGGACATGAAAAAAGACAAAAAGGAAAAAAAAAAAAAAAAGAAAGAAAATGAAACTGTTCTTATGCTTAAGAATGACCACAAAGGTACAGAATCTTCCCAATTGGACAAGATCTCTAGCTGAAGGGAGTGAGACCTGATAGAGCATGATAGAAAGCATTAATGGAAGAAAATTCAAACCATTTTACATGTTTATCTCTTATATTTATCTCTTTACCCATTTCAACAAATTCTTTACATTTATGTTATTTAATCTATTCTATTGGCCAAATATACTCATGTAATTATTTAAATTTATATTTAAAGTTTATAACAAAGAATTTTTAATACTGAAAATTAAAACTAAGCATCCACATTTCTCTTACTGCATTCATTCATGCATGTAGTCAGTATACATTTAAGCTCTACCATGTGCCAGATACTCAGATAGGCATTAAGTGTATTGGGATAAATAAGGGATGCTATTAGTCCTTGAGCAAACTCTGTGGGGAAATGTGACAAACAGATTTTTGGTTAATTCTACTTAAATGAAAGATATTTAGAAACAATTTTATAGATAATATGAACCATGAGCACAGTCTTAAAAGAGAAATAGCATTTCACTAACTCAACTTAGATGGTTGGGTTGATGAAGATTAAGAGAAAATTCCAAGCAAAGAGTAGGTGTGAGTAAAGTAAAGTAGACATACATAACCTGGCTCCAGTTTGTCTACAGCACGGATCAACAAACTTTTTCCGTAAAAATGCCTGAAAGTAAATGTTTTAGGCTTTGAGAATCAAATGGTCTTTGTTGAAGCTACTCAATTCTGCCAATGTAGACCAAAAGCAGCCACAGACAATACCTAAATATATGGGTATGGCTGTATTTCATTTAAAGCTTTATCTACAAGAACAGTTGGTAGGCTGGATTTGGTACACTGACCATAGAATGCTGACCTCTTTTCTAAAGCATAGAGACTGAGATCAGATAATGAGAGGACTTCCTTTAATGCTAGGGTTTGAGCTTCACTTTGGTGACAATGTGGATGAGTTGATAAGCATTGAGGGTATTGGAAGGTGTCTTAGTACACCTGTTGCTTAGAATGGAATGCTTGAAACTGGGTAATTTATAAAGAAATAAAATTTATTTCTTACAGTTTTGGAGAATGGAAAAATGATCCATACTTGAAACTGGGATAAAAGATAAATTGCTATGTTTGCACATAAAGAGTCTTGAACATGTGTTGTCACCAGGCCCTCATGGCAAGAATTTGAAATAAATATTTATAACTCTTAAACCTGGTCTGGAAGAGAATTTTCAAGTATGGATCATGTTTCTGTGAACACATTTAAACTCTTTGTAAATGTTGTGGATTGAACCGTGTTCCCTCAAAAGATATGATGAAGTCCTAACTTCTGGTACCTGTAACCTAATTTGGAAATAGGACCTTTGTAGATGTACTTAAAAGGAGGTCATAGTGGATTAGGATGGGCCCTAATCCAGTGTGGGGAAATAGGATAATTTAGTCAGGCTCCCTCTGCTCAGGTCTGGTTGGGGATCGAGCAGCACATTTCTTGTAAACAAGTTGTGTGTGGGTGGAGTTAGTGTGCATGTGCACCAATGTTATCATTTTAGTTTTGTTGCTATTGTGTGTTCTTGAGTTTGTGAAGCAGGCTGGCTGTCAGAGAGCTCAAGTGTAAAAATAGAGCATATTTACTCTGCTGGCAACTGCTCAGTTTTCCTTTGGACTTTGCTGGTAGCAGTTGAGTTTCTGAGTTTCTCTTTGTACTATCTGCTAGACACATGTGTGCTGAATAAAGACTATTCCTACTTCAGCAAAGGCTCCAAGGACATTTTTGCCAGTTACCTAGCTCATAGACCTGCATGTGAAGGGTTTGTGAATGGGCTCGAGGGATCTGTGAGCTCCAGACACTAGCCCTAGCTCTATAATTGGCATAATTGCAGCAGGATTCTGAGAAGGTACAGGAGCCAAGAGGCCCTTGGAGAAGGAGGAAATGTGGCTACTTTTGAAAATGTTGTGCCCCATGGCCAATTTCCTGTTCACCAGGATCTAGTTGCTGCTCACTGCACTGAAAGTCAGCATAGACCAGGCACTACAGTGGAAAACCCCTTGGGAGGGGGAGGAAATGTGGCTGTCTTTGAGCATGTGGTGCCCAGTGGTCACTTTTCTGCTGACTGGAACCTGGCTGCTGCTCACTCTGTTGCAAACTGATTGATATTTGAAGAAGAAAGCAGAATTATTGGAGCATAAATGAATGTCCTGGAGGACGATGTGCAGTAACTGGCCACTCCTGCTTCTCACAACTGGAAGGACGAAATATCCCATAACAGATTGGCTGTGCACGTGGGTCACCAACCCTAAAATGGGTGTACCTCAGACTCCCACTCTGTCTAAATGGGGATCACATATAGAACAAAGGAGCACTGTGTCAATGAGTCCTCTGTCCAAAGAGCTGCAAACTGTGCTAGGCCCAGTAGACGTTGTGGAGGAAACTTTGACACAAACGTTACCCCTGGAGGTGGAGGCTACACTTTTCCATGAGGACCAGGGGCCTATCACAGAGCAAGCTTGGTATACAGATGGCTCTAGCATGGGAACTTCAGTATCACGGATGGCTGTTGCTGTCCAGCCCTTAACAGATACCATGTGGTATGAAAACGGCACAGGGTAAAGCAGTCAGTGGACTGAACTGAGAGCAGTATGGATGGTGATAAAAAATGATCCCGGGCCATTAGCCATCTGAACTGAGAGCTGGGCTGTGTTCAAAGGTTTAACCCTTTGGATTTCACTTGGAAATATCAATGGTGTATGGTAGGCCACCAACCCCTTTGGGGACAAGCCATGTGGCAAGAGTTATGGGAACTGAGACATGAGAAAGAAGTAACTCTTTTCCATGTCACAGGACACTTTCCCTTAGCCAGTCCAGGAAATGATGAAGCTGATGCCTTGACTAAGGTAAGATGGCTGGAGAGAGCCCAGCTGATGATGTAGCCCAGTGGTCACATCGACAAATGCAGCATGCTGGCAGTAAAACCATGTGGATGGCAGCTCAAAGATGGGCCCTACCTATAAAATGTGAAGATGTAGTGAATGCCTGTCATGTTTGTCCAATATGTGCTCAAGAGAGTACACATCCCTGGTGGATGCCCCATACAGATGGGCAAATAACTCAAGGAAGGGTGCCCCTGACTCAATGGCAGGTAGACTTTGTTGGACCACTGCCAAGGTCAGAGAATTTCAGATACATTTTCACAGCTGTCGATACAGCTACTGGGCTTCTGTCTATATGGCCTTGTAAAGCCCCAGACCAGATAAACACTGTGAAGGCATTGAATAGCCTTACTGCTATGTATGGCCAGCCTGTAGTTATAGAAAGTGATAATGGAACCCACTTTACTGGACATGGGGTTCAGACATGGGGCCTTCCAGTTGTCCATTCAGTGGAAGTTACATGTGCCATATCATCCTCAGTGGGACTGATTGAACAGTACAATGGCCTTTTTAAAAAGGGACTAAAGCTATCTGCCCAACCCCCATCCCTGAAGGGGTGGACATGGCGGTTATGTCCGACAGTCAGGATTCTAAATGAAAGACCCCGCAAGGGTGGGCCCTCCCCAGTGGAAGCTCTGTTGCATAGGGCTGCAGTACATATACAACTGCAAATCACTACTAAAGATGAACTTTTGAAGCCAGGATATGGTAAGAATGGAAATATTCTCTTACCGGCTCCAACCTGTTTGCAACAGGGACAGACAGTACAATGGGAATGGACTTGGAGAATAAAAGCCTCCCATATATGCTGGGTTGGCTTAATAGGACCTTGGGGAAAAGGATTAGAGAAAGGCTTGCAAGTTTCACCATGTGTGACAAGTACCTGGCCTACTCAAGTAAAGGTAACATGGTCTAGAACAGATAAGCACTCTATTCTAAAGGGCAGATTCATATTATTATTATGGCCAATTATAAGTTCTCCTATACTGTTACATGTAGAACCTATAGATCCCACAATTTTAGCAGATAAGTATGGTATCGTAATCCTGGCGAGATAACTATTCCTGCAACTGTCCTTTCTCAGGGTGGCAAACTGGCATGTATCTTACCAGAGGGGTGAGAATTTCCCCTATTGGTACCAATAACCCTTCTGTCTTTTCGCCCATAGCATTCTGGCTGCAAGCACTGCACCAGAGTTGACTGGGTATGTACATACGTCAGTGTGATCATCTACTGAATATGCACTGAACTTCATATCAGCATTACTACAAGATTCCTATGGAAAATCACAACAATGATGACTACTAACTGGACATGTGTGACTAAAGGACAGAACTACAAGACAAGCCTTAAGAAAAAGACTTAAGGCATATCAAAGAGACAATAGGTTGTATAAATAAAAGGGTCATTTATCCTCACTAAGGGAACATTGTGGAAGATTTTTAAAGTGTAGATTGTGTGGTGAGGGACCCTGAGGGGGTGGATTATGGGGGAATAGAATAATTTAGTCAGGCTCCCTCTGCTCAGGCCTAGTTGTGGATCGAGCAGCACATTTCTTGTAAACAAGTTGTGTGCGGGTGGAGTTAGTGTGCATGTGCACCAATATATCTTTCTAGTTTTGTTGCTATTGTGTGTTCTTGAGTTTGAGAAGCAGCCTGGCTGGCAGGGAGCTTGAGTCTAAAATAGAGCATGTTTACTCTGCTAGCAGCTGCTCAGTTTTCCTTTGGACTTTGCCAGTAGCAGTTGAGTTTCTGAGTTTCTCTTTGTACTACCTAGCTCCTAGACATGTGTGTGCTGAATAAAGACTATTCCTACTTCAGCTGAGGCTCCAAAGACCTTTCTGCCAGTTACCTAGCTCATAGGCCTGCATGTGAAATGATTGTGAACAGGCTCAAGACATCTATGAGCTCCAGACCCAGCCCTAGCTCTACATCCAGTGACCAGTAACTTTATAGACTTTAGGCTCCTCGTTGTTCACAGACCCTGGGAGATAGGGCACTATCTTGTTTGATGATTACATTTCAAATGAATGGCTTCCAGGTTTTTGAAAGAGACATTCTTGAGTTGTAAAATTAACAAGAGGCTTTTTAAAAGATTTACATCTCAAAGGGGCAGAGAAATAATTTACAATTAGGAGTGTTCTAAAGTAAATGCTCTAAGCAATGAAAGGTAATGGGCCTAGAGCCAGGGAGAAACTATCTAAGTGTAGTCAAGCTGAGGGAATGTTAAGGCTGTCTTGGTAAGCTTCCAGAAAGAATCTACCCTATCAACACCTTGATTTCAGACATCTGGCCTCCAAAACTGTTAGAGAATATATTTATTCATTTTAAGCCACAGAGCTTGTGGTAATTTGTTGCAGCAGGTCTAGTAAATTAATACAGGAAATACTGACGTGCAACTGAAGACACTTCTGGAGTGGTGATGGTGACATATTGTCAGTCTGAGCTGTAAGAAACACAAAATATGAGTAATATAAACATCCTCCCAAGAAAAAGCATCTGTATGAAGGAGCAAGATGAGACACTATTTCAGAGATTAAAATAGTCTCTAAATTTAAATAGACTAGATAGTTGTCTGAATATTTGCTATAACCTTAAGCATCCCTCATCCTTTGATTGTTTATGTGTCTGCCCTTCCCTACAAGGCATGAGAAAAATCTTATTCAACTCTTTCCTAGTACCTGGTATATGAGTTTACTCAAAAAAAATATTTGCTGAATAAATGAATGTAGAAAAAGAGATAGACAATCATGAAAGCTCAAGACTACCTACCCTCCCTCATCTTTCAAAACTCAAACACTTGATTAGTGTCTAAGGTTAGCCGTCTTTCTGTGGAGTATACTAACATTTATAAAGGAAATGTATTTCACAGGGCCTAGCTTCCAAGGCCCTATAGTTTCAGGTAAAACCTAACTTTTTTAGAATTACACACAGAAATGTTAAGCTTGTGAAAGATAGCAAAAACTTTCCCCAAGCTAAAGTCTCTGTTGTAGATAAAGAATTGTAACACAGCAAAATTTCTGGCTCTAAGGGCAGATGTCCTTGGTGCAGCCAAACCTAATGATTGTTGCCATGACAATTATCTTACTGTTCTTTTGAAACCACCTATGTTCCTTTTCTGTCACTTTCTGGCCTGGAGAATAAATACTGAGAGGAAAACAAAGTTAGGTGTTATTTTTCCCAGGAATGCCACTCTCTTGAGGGTTCCTGGAAAATTAACCCCTTCAGGGCTTCTTACCACTCAGAAGAAACGGGCTTTGAGTAACCCTTTACATCTCTGTCACCCTGGAGGAGAGAAGAAACCTTTCTTTTCTATATATCAGTCAATTTCAATCTCCTTTCTCCATCTACTTGGCTACCACTTTAACTGAGAGATCATTTAAGATCTTGTTCCTATGCTATTGCACAATTTTCTTGCCTCTAAGTTCTACTCCAATTCTTTCACCACAGTGCTTCCAGTTATACATCTAAAATAAAAATACAATGATTTTATTCTCTTGATTAATACATTTCATGCACCCTCCATATCAGATGAAGTTTACACCCAAAACTCATCTCTCACATGCTGTATACAACTCCAGGCTCCAGGAAAGCATCTCTGCCTTTTCACACTCCATTCCTTTTATCTGGGCTTCCCTCTCTCACTTTTTCAACTCATATTTATCATCCAAAAGTCTTAGTTTAAATATCATTTCCTCTGTGAAGCTTGCCCAATATCACCTTCCTAATCTCCCTTTTTCATGTGTCTATCTTATCTCTATTTTTGTCTTATTTTAACTATATTTTTTGAAAGATTGTCTCTCCTACTTGGATAATGTCTCACTTACCTTTGTGTAACTCCTACCTCCTCAAGCCCTTGCCTGCAGCAGTTATTTAAATGGACCCTGTTGTAAGAATTAATGAACAAATATATTTATCTATTAACTCATTAAAACTGTAAATAGATCTAGTGGCATTAATAACATCTAATAAAATATTAAAATATGAACAACTAGAGGTCTATGGAAAAGTAATAATAGATCATGGAGTCCTATAAAAAGCATTATTAAGTAATTTGATGTGCACGTAAGATCTCAGTGTAGTATTTACAGATAAGGACCTAGCATGATATTGTCCAGAGTAATATCATGGAGGATGGTACCCATGAATTAATTTTCAGCAAGTTTAAGACTCTATCATCTCTCTTTCCTGTTATTTTTCTAGAAGACTACACATCCTTTGCATTTTTAAGTATATAACTGACTTTTATATTGCTTAAGAAGACCTATGTATTACTCTGTTTCTGTTTCTTATAACAGAATATACGGGACTGAGTGGTTTATAAGAAAAACAAAATTTATTGCTTACAATTTCTGAGGCTGGGAAGTCCAAAGCCCATCTGTTGGTGGCAACAGTGACCCAGTGGTCTTATATTACAAGATGGTGGAAGCAGAGAGAGAGAGGTAGCAAGAGGACAACTTCCTCATTCACTCTCCTTTTAAAGTCTGCCACCAATGTCCCTGATCACCAGTTTTAATCCATTCACTACAGCATGGTCCTACAATCTAACCACCTCTTCAAGGCCCCACCTTACAATTACCATAATAGGATTTTCCAACCTCAACAGTTATAGTGGGGATTTAAATTTCAATAAGATTGGGGGAGAATCCAGTCTACAGCAAACTAGATGATTCTAATGATGAATATGTTAATTTTTCATCAAATTTTTTCTACCTAAGTTTAATAAGTAGAGAATCTATGATGTACTGACAATAAAAAAAATCCATGGAGAGCAACATTTTAGCAAGAAAAAAATGTTTTTAATTGCTACCCACAGATTTATACACTACCTAGAAGACTATGGCCTCTTTAGGCATCTCAAACAATTCAACTCACGTTAGACATAAGTAAAATACCACAAAATTCACCAATGAATGAGGCTGAAGTTAAACTTTACTTTGAAAAACTGTATTTGAAAAAAAAAATCAAAAGATAAAAAAATGGTGATAGTATGAATTGAAAGGTACAATGTAAAACAGACAAAAAAATAAGAACCTGTGATAGTTACCATTCATTAAGTACAACTAATTAGTTTACTAATTATAAATTATTCTTTATTCTTATATTAAAATTAGCCCTCTGAATGAGGATCACTGTCATTCATAGTCCTTTGGATTGGATTAGATTATCATACATTGTAGCACAACCTAAATAGTGTTGACTTTGGTATCAGATAAATCTGGGTTTGAATCCTAGTTGTACTGGTAGAAGCAGTGTATTTGAAGGCATATTGCTTACTCTTTCTGAGGTTCAGAAATTTTGCAATATATCATATGGAAAGAAGTTCTGAATCTGATTAAGCAAAATGTCATTACTTGATATGTAAAACCCCACCCTTTTAAAAACAGTTGATTGTTTACAGAACTAACATTTATGCATTAAAAGTGTGTGTGTATATATATAATTAATTACTTAGAAAGTTTGCATTTTGTATGGTATGTATAGAAAGAAATGGAATGCATGGGATTATGTTTGTTGTGTAAGTGTGGGTGTATATGAGCATGCATGCAAGTGTTTGCATACTAAAGTCCAGAGTGAGGAAGTGTACTGGACATCCAAAATAATAACAATTTTCTAGCTGGGTAAAATATTTTAGTGTTGATCAGATTTATCCTCACCTCTCTGATATTCTCCTAATGAGGTTTTAATTTTTTAATTATTATTTCATTAATTGCTTTCAATTTTTCAGTTGAGCCATAGGTTTCACTCCTCAAAGATTGAAGAACTATCCTCATGAACTCTGTCTGTCACCTTCCACAGAGAGGGACCTTCCCCTGGACATGCTAAGATCTTGGGTAATAGTACATAAAATAAATGCCTGGATGGCTTCTTTTTGCATTTGACCAATTGAGATACAAT
>NW_007731587.1:121224-124033 GCF_000696425.1 Galeopterus variegatus
CTCAAAGATTGAAGAACTATCCTCATGAACTCTGTCTGTCACCTTCCACAGAGAGGGACCTTCCCCTGGACATGCTAAGATCTTGGGTAATAGTACATAAAATAAATGCCTGGATGGCTTCTTTTTGCATTTGACCAATTGAGATACAATGCAAGGCAATTAAAATTATTGACTGCAAGCCATGCTAACCTGCTTTCTTTATGAGTTTCAAATTGAATTGGCTTCTAAGCCACCATTCAAATGGTGACATGTATGCTGCTAGAGTTACATATGAGGTTAAAGAGGGAAAATGGCTGCAGGATATGTACCATCATTGCTCATAGCTGCTCTCTTTTATGGATGACTGAAATTTTTGAGGTCACATACTATGTCTCTAAACTAGGGCATTATGCAACTTTGGGGAAATTTTTCTGAAGCATAAATTAATTATCCTGTAGTAGAGATATAGAGAAGAGAAAACAGGAGAATAACTATTCAATAAATGTGGTTGATATGACCTAGTATCACAGAATGCTTATGAAAACGCAGGCAACTTTAATAATAAAATACAGAAAAAAGAAAAAGCTTCAGCTTCTCATGAATGCCACATTTAATTCTCATGAATGCCACAATTAAAAAACACAGTTCAAATGCTACCATCTCTTTTAGGTCTTTCTGTCAGGAAAGTTAGTCCCTATTTTCTCTCCATTCCCATAGATTTTTGTATATTTACCTTTATTATAGCCCCGAACTGCCTGCCTCCATCCTTCATTCTTTGGAGGCAGGGATCAAATATAATTCATCTTATTATACTTAGCACCTCACAAAGAACCAGACATTTAATTCTTAGCAGGAGCTCAAAAATGTTTAACGAGCAAATGAATGAAGCACTGCATAAGCCCACAAAGTGTGTGTCAAAAAAATTAAAGAGGGTCATACTAGCTAAAAGTGACAGAAACATACCTCAACTTAGCCTAAGCATAAAGAATTGCATTGAGTCAAATAACTGAGATGTTGAAGGACAATGAAAGTACTTTAAGCACAGAAAGTGGAAGAGAAATTATTTTCTTACAGCTCTGGAGGAAAAATTCTGCTCAGAACTCTGATAATGAGCTTGAACTTCTGGTTGCCCTATCTGGGACAGTGTACCTATTTCCTCAGCTGGCTGGGGTTGGAGTAGGCTAAATCTCATTTGAAATGTACCTAAAGTGATCTACGATTCAATACAATCCCTATTAAAATTCCAAAGACATTTCTCACAGAAATAGAGAAAACAATCCTAAAATTCATATAGAATCACAAAAGATACCAAATAGCTAAAGCAATCTTGAGAAAGAAGAGCAAAGCTGGAGGTGTTACGCTACCTAATTACAAAGAATATTACAAGGCTATAGTAATCAAAACAGGATGGTACTGGCATAAAGTCAGACACACAGACCAGTGGAACAGAATAGAGGGCCCAGAAATAAACCCACACATATATCATAAACTAATCTTCAACAAAGATGCCAAGAATACACAGTGGGGAAAGGATAGTCTCTTCCAGAAAACATGCAAAAGAATGAAATTGGACCTTATCTTACCCCATAAACAAAAATCAACTTAAAATTGATTAAAGACTTAAACATGAGACATGAAAGTATAAAAAATCTTAGAAGAAAACATAGGGGAAAACCTCCATGACATTGGTCTGGGCAATGATTTTATGAATATAACTCCAAAAGCACAGGCAAGAAAAGCAAAAATAAACAAGTGGGACTACATCAAACTAAAANAACTCCAAAAGCACAGGCAAGAAAAGCAAAAATAAACAAGTGGGACTACATCAAACTAAAAAGTTTCTGCATAGTAAAAGAAACAACAAAATTAAAAGGCAACCTACAGATTGGGAGATTGTATTTGCAAACCATATATACTATAGGGGGCTAATATTCAAAACATATGCAAAACTCATACAACTCAATAGAAAAAAAAAAAGAAACAAATAACCCAACTACAAAATGGACAAAGGACCTGAATAGACATTTTTTCCAAAGAAGACATGCAAATGACCAATAGATACATGGAAAGTTGTTCCACATCACTAGTCATCAGGGAAATATAAATTAAAACAACAAAGAGGCATCAGCTCACACCTGTTAGAATGGCTATTGCCAAAAAGTCAAAGTATAACATGAGGATGTGGAGGAAATGGAATCCTTGTACACTGTTGTTGGGATTGTACATCGATACAGCCATTATGGAAAACGGTATGAAAGTTCCTCAGAAAACTAAAAATCGAACTACCATATGGTCAAGGAATTGAAATTGATTTCTAAAAGAGATATCTTCACTCCTGTGTTCATTGCAGCATTATTTACAATAGTCAAGATACAGAAACAACCTTAGTGTCACTGATGGATGAATGGATAAAGAAAATGTGATATATATGAGTATTGTGTATATACACAATATATATAATATGAATCAAATATTCCATTATATATAATATTATACATATTCCATTGTGTATACACACTGTGGAATATTATACAGCCTTAAAAAGAGAAGGAAATCCTACCATTTGCAAGAACATGGATCAACACAGAGGACACTTTGCTAAGTGAAATAAGCCAGGAATAGGAAGGCCAATACTGCATGACCTCCCTTATACATGGAATCTAAAATTTTGAACTCATAGAAACAGAGAGTAGAGTGGTGGTTGCCGGGGGATGAGAATGGAGGGAAAGAGGGATTTTGGTTAAAAGGTACAAAATTTCAAATGTAAGATGAATAAGTTGTGGAGATCTAATGTACAGCATAGTAACCATAGTTAATAATAGTGTATCTT
>NW_007731587.1:125028-126505 GCF_000696425.1 Galeopterus variegatus
TGAATAAGTTGTGGAGATCTAATGTACAGCATAGTAACCATAGTTAATAATAGTGTATCTTATACTCAAAATTTGCTGAGAGAGTAAATCTTAAGTGTTCTCAGCACACACGCACACACACACACACATACACACATGCACCCACAAAACTATGTGAGGTGATGTATATGTTAATTAGCTTGGTTGTGTTAATCATATCGTAGTGTACACATATATCAAAACATCATATTGTACACTTTAAATATAAACAATTTTTGTCTATTATGCCACAATAAAGTTGGGAAAAAAACAAAAATAATATAAAATAAAATGTATGAAATAGGTTACTTGTTAGATGGTGTCTCTAAAACAAAGAAGGAAGTGGATGCAGAGAAGCAGGACAAAACATCAAATGTGCACTTCAGTCAAAATCATTCAGGACACTGATTATTGAAGTACTTAGGTAAAGAAACAAAAACACAAGCAAGACATCACTCAAATCATCTTTTTCTTGAGTCCATAAAGTGAAAATCTCTAAACTATCAACTATATTAATTTTTCCATTATACTTTTATACATTCATTTATTTAATAATTTCGTGAGACTGTACCTTGTACCACACACTGTGCCTAGGCACCATCCTAGTTAGGGAGCCAGTCACATAAACAGATCATTATGTTACTGGAAAACAGGGGTCCAGCCCCCCACAAGCACAAAACTGCCAAGACCAGAGGAGGAGGAAAAAGCTTTATTACTTGCAAGTACGGAGAACCCCAGGGATTGCTCCCAAAACAGTGTCTCCTGGAACAAGGAAAAGGGGTGGCCTTATAAAGCCAAAGTTCCCACCTAACTTCCTGACCAAGTTCTCACTGAGATCATTTCATGTAAATGAAGGCACTCAAGCTTGTTCAGTTTGGATAGGACATAGTTCATTGGTCAGTTCTGAAGCCAAATTTGCATTTGGACCTGGGAAGGAATGTGAATTTGGGGCAACAGCAGGACCTGAGGAGGTTGTCACCTGAGGATAAACCTTGAGCCCTCAGCTAATACAGCTTAGAGTCCATAGATGGCAAATTGATACTTCCTGTCATGGTTGACCAATGATGTAAAACAGGGACAGGTAGGTGTGGTAATCCTGGCTCCTCCTTGGGCAGAGATTCACCAAAGTTTATCTCTGGGGCCAGTATTTCAGTTTCAGCAGGTATATTTTGAGGGGAGTCTGGTATTTCATGGTTCATGACTTCCTGCTGCCTCCTGCAACAACAGAGACTCAGAACAAAGAGTTATGACATGTTTGCTTCTTGTCTCAGACCTTTTAGTGGAGGCAAGTGCCTGGGCATTTAGGAGACCCTGGACCATAGGTTATGATTACAAAGAAATCACACGTTTCCTTTGGAATATCCTATTAAGGAATTAGCTCAAATAAGCTGCATGATGAAGTGAAAACCAATTTATTTAAACAAAACATGATTATGTTATGTCAATACTGACTTTTTCC
>NW_007731587.1:126905-130333 GCF_000696425.1 Galeopterus variegatus
AAGTGAAAACCAATTTATTTAAACAAAACATGATTATGTTATGTCAATACTGACTTTTTCCGCTATCACACTTGAATGTCTAGACTTATTAAGATCTAGAGTAAACTGAGCATAAACCAATATATTGGTTGATTTTCTCTGTGAACTTTCTGGAAAATGTATCTTATTAACACATCGAGCATATCTGTGTCCTATTGCTGTTTTTCTTCAGTTTATTATAATTGTAGAAGACAGACTTTAATTATTTGGAGTTTTATTAAGGTTAAAAATTGGCTCTATTAATGTAGATTTCCTGTCATCAGTTATTCTATTCTTCAATTATGTTGTAAATTGGAATTCAGTCCTAGATAATTGCATAGTGACTCATTTTTTGTTATTCAATTGAAATCACATTATAAATGATTTTTTTTTAAATGAAAAAATAATTTTAATGCATTTAAATAGAAGAGTGCTGGCCAGTTAGTTCAGTTGGTTAGAGTGTGGTGCTGATAACACCAATGCCCCGGGTTCAATCCCTGTACCAGCCAGCTGCCAAAAAACAGAAAGAAAGAAAGAAGAAGAAAATTTCTAAACTGTACGATGCAATACAAAAAATAACAAAAGCCTTTCACTTAGGATCTAAATTTGTAAAGAGTAGAAGAAAAACATCTTTTTTAAACACAATGGATTATTTTCAAATAATGGAAAAGTAGGTGTTTATAATATAAAATAATTAATTTTATAGCTTTCTTTCCCTACTGTTATTTAAGGTATGCCAGTACAGCTGGCATATGGTTAGTCCTATGTGTGTTTTTTTTTCCTCTTGTCATTGTCTATATACTGGTTCTGATGTATGGTTCTAATTTGCTTCTGATGATTGAAAGACCACAAGTCTTTGCATACTTCAAATAAATGTAGCTTTTCTCTTCCTCAACATTGTTTACTTCTCCGCGTGTTATCACTAGCACTGTTATAGAATACTGTTTGTTTGTTTACATAAAGTATTTTTTCCTATTTAAGAAAAAATATTTTTTTAAAAAACTAAGCTAGTTAAGTTTGGAATGAGAAAAATAATGCTAATTTATACATAATGTATAATGTAATTTATACATAAGTATAATTTTGTTCATTAGAGATTGGTACTCCACAGACACTCAAAGACCACTGACAAAAATAGATCTACAGTGAGAAAAATTGGGGATAATCACGATTTAGATATTCAAGATTTTCCAAAGACCTAAGCATTATCAGGATCATAAAAACTCAATAATTGTTTTGAAAAATTGCTGGCTTCCTGAAATAAATATAAAACAATAAAAACTGGTCATTATCTGAACAAAATTGTCCAATAAAAACAGAACTGTTTTTATTGTAACTGGGCTACTCTGATCCTAATATGTGTTTCTTCTACTTTGAGAAAAAATAGAAGGCTAGAATCTCAGTCCTGGCTGAGGAGTCTGGATGGGAACAGAGATGGGCTTGCAAGTAACTTTGAAAATACACCAAATGTGGCTACTGCTTTGGAATCAGCTTTTACCCCTAAGGTAGATTGAGGCAAGGAATACATAAGTAATTCCAATGAGCAAGATCATAGTCATATCAGATAGAAACAGATAGCAAGGTGGTCATCTTAGGTCATGCCCAAGACTAACCCAGCACAAAAGTAGAAAAAACTCTGGAGGTGTACCACTGATCAAATGAAGCTTCCAGTGGGAAAAGAAATGATCAGCATTGTTGAGAGTCTATGAGAAGCCAACAGAAGTGCTCATCAAGAGACAGTGTCAGATTTAAACATCTGCTAGGCTTGGAGAGGGTCAAGACAACTTATGAAAGTGATAACTCAATTAAGAATATTCTCATCTCTTTTATTCCTGTTTTTTCTCTGAATCTCAACCAAGGAGAGGCCAGAAGGATAAATTAACCAGTTTTTTGAGGGAAAATCAGGCAAAAAGAGAATGTCCATGCTTATCTCCTCCTCTCTTAATTGAACTATCAATATTGTTGGGCCATGGGGTTCCCAGACATTCAGTCAAACATTATTCTGGGTGTGTCCATGAGGGTGTTTATGGATGAGATTTAACATCTGAATTGATAAATTCACTGAGTAAAGTAGATTGCCCTCCCCAAGTCCCTTCCAATCCATGGAAGATCTGAAAAGAACAAAATGGTAAGAGGGAACTCCTCCTACTTGACTGCCTAGGGATGATACATTGGGCTTTTCCTATCTTTGGGCTCTTCTTTGAACTGAGAATACAAGCTTTTAGACTACAGTTACACCATTGGCTCTCCTGAGTCTCCAGCTTGCCAACTCATCCTGCAGATCTTGGGACTTCTCAGCCTCCATAGTCATTTAAGCCAATTTTTTATAATAAATATCTCTATCGATTCTGTTTCTGCAAAAAAAAAAAAAAAAATCCTGACTAATAAACCTATAAAGAATATATACTGTTGAATCGAGTATGGGGTTTTTACTATTATTGCGGATTGTTCATTGTAATTCCTAATTTGAGCTGATATTGGGACCCAGAGTAACCACAGGTCTGTCTAGGACATCCTAGTTCCTAAAACACTAAACTGAAAATTCATGAAGCTGTCCCACATTTGCACCCAAAGTTAGAGAAGAATCTTAAAGGGACTATGCAAGACAAAATCAAAGTCATCTTTTAATCATATCCTACAAGTTGATTTAACACTTAAAAAGAGGGTAATTTTAGTAAGAGTANTGTAATTCCTAATTTGAGCTGATATTGGGACCCAGAGTAACCACAGGTCTGTCTAGGACATTCTAGTTCCTAAAACACTAAACTGAAAATTCATGAAGCTGTCCCACACTTGCACCCAAAGTTAGAGAAGAATCTTAAAGGGACTATGCAAGACAAAATCAAAGTCACTTTTTAATCATATCCTACAAGTTGATTTAACACTTAAAAAGAGGGTAATTTTAGTAAGAGTAATTTCAGGGAAATTAATCTGCTTATGATTAAAAATAAAAACCAAAGGAGAATAAATGTCCATAAAAGATGAATAGAGCCAGTGTAGTTTCAAGAAAGGAGTAGTGATGCTACCAGAAATGAGATGAAAAGATAGAAAGTAATGATCATCAACTGGACTAACTTGAAATCAAGGTTTTAGAGGTGGTACAGTTACCATTAGTAATAAAGCCTAGGGCATGACTTTGTTGGGATTGTTGAAATGGAATAGTAAAAATTATAATGTGAGTGAGGATGCTGAGCAATATGGTATGGTCATTCACTTTAGAAAAGCTAATTCTAACTTTGGGTTCTGCAGTGGATTGAATTATGTCCCCCAAGTGTCATGTATTAGAAACTTAGCTCCCACTGTGACTTTAAGAGGGTGGGAAATCCTACTAGGGTAATTGGAAGATGGGGCCTTGAAGAGGTGATTGGATTGTAGGACCATGCTATAGTGAATGGATTAAAAATGGTGGT
>NW_007731587.1:132114-134294 GCF_000696425.1 Galeopterus variegatus
CTTAATTCACACTGTAACTGTTGAGAGGGTGGGAAATCCTATTATGCTAATTAAAAGGTGGGGTCTTGAAGAGGTGATTAGACTGTAGGACCATGCCTTAGTGAGTGGATTAATAATGGTGGTCAGGGGTGTGGCTCTGAGGGCTTTAAAAGGAGAACACATGAAGAATCTATCTCTTTGCTCCATCAATTTCTGCCATATGAGCCCCCTGCATTGCTGTAAAGCCACCACCAAAGACGATTCTCACCAGATGTGTTCTGTGGACTTTAAACTTCCCAGCCTCCAAAACTGCTAAGCAATAAATTTCATTTCCTTACAAATTATCCAGTTCCAGGTATTTGCTATGAGTAACAGAAACAGACTAATACATGGTCCCATCTCAGGACAGTTTTGGGCATTCTCTTGTGGAAGCTCACTGGCCACTGCTTCGGGGGCAACTCCAGCTGAGAGTTTAGCTCAGACAAAACAGGGATGCAAGTTATTTTGAATTATTGAAAACAATGACTGCATTTCTGTGAAAAACAATTTTCTTNTAACTTGTTCAAGTACCAGCTCAAAATGTCCAAAGTCTCATCTCTGAAATTAAAACAAGTTATCTACTTATAATATACAATGGTGGGAGAAGCATAGGGTACATATTCCCCTTCAAAAAGGGAGAAATAGACCAAAAGAAAGGGATAATGTATCCTAAGTGTGTACAAAACTCAGCAGGCCAGGCATTAAATCTTAAGGCTGGAGAATAATCTCCCTTGACTTTATGTCTGGCATCCTCTGCACACTGGTTTGGTGATTGGGCCTCCAAGTCACTGAGCAGAACTACTCCTATGGCTTTCCTGGGCTCAGACCATGCTTCAGCTCTCCCAGGCTGGTGTTGCATGCTGGTAGCTCTACAGTTCTGCAGTCTCAGTGGTGGTTCTGCTTCCATGGCTCCACTAGGCATGGCCTTGGTGAGGACTCTCAGCTGTAACTCTAACCCTACAATTCCACTCAGCATTGCTCTAGTGAAGGCTGTTTGGGGTGACTCTGCCTCTGTGACAAATCTCTTTCTAAGCCCCCAGGCTTTTCCACACATCCTTTGAAATTGGGGTGGAGGCTGCCATGCCTCCACAGCTCTTGTATTTTGGAAGCCTGCAAACTTAAGACATGGATACTGCCAAGTCTCCTGGCTTGTATCCTCCAAAGCAGTAGATTCAGTACCCATAAAAACCATTTTCTCTTACATCCCCATTCTCCCTTTTCCCTATGGAGATAGTTGTGTAAGCTCTGTACCCCAGTGGACACTAGGGACATCCCTTTTTTTGTTATTTCTCCATGCTTTTCCCCTTTCATAGCATGATAAATAAAAAATTTGTGATGCCTTTTCTTTGTGTTGATCTAAAGTCATCTGTGATTCTTATTATCGAAGCTTCAGGGATGAAGAGGAAGTTTCCCCTCAGCCCTTACAGATGCTTTGGACTGATCACCATGGCATTTAGTACTTCTTTCTTGGAATCCCAACCAGTTTGCTGTGGATTGATTGAACTTTGTCCCCCAAAGTTTATATATTAGAAGCTTAATTCACACTGTAACTGTTGAGAGGGTGGGAAATCCTATTATGCTAATTAAAAGGTGGTGTCTTGAAGAGGTGATTAGACTGTAGGACCATNATGCAAGTTATTTTGAATTATTGAAAACAATGACTGCATTTCTGTGAAAAACAATTTTCTTCAATTCAGTAAGTTTTCCTGCTTAACAAAAGTGTATATTCATTATTTTAGTTCATCCCCTTTCAGCCTTAGGAGTATATGTGCACAGGTGAAGATTTGAAAAACATAGGTCCAAACTATTCCTTGAGGTTTCTTTAGCCACTAACCTGACTTAATAGAACTGTGTACTTGTGCTTGAGATGTGGATTACTCTTCAGCAGAAGTTAGCACTTAAAATGTGAACTTGAAAAGGTCAGAACTTCTATCCATTAAGCCATCAAGCTTTTTTCTATAAGAGTGGATGAAAGGTTTTAACTGGAATCACAAACGTAAAGTTCAGCAGAATGATCATATCTCAAATTGAAAGAAGGAGACAAAAATACCTTTGTCATCCCATGTACTGAAATCCAATGGTCTAAATGTCAGTACAAAATGACAGAGTATCAAATGATGGATCATATCACCAAAAGGCAGAAGATAGGGCAATTTTCAGCC
>NW_007731587.1:135244-136711 GCF_000696425.1 Galeopterus variegatus
AATATTTTCTAAGACATTACCAAGCTATTGTGTTCAAAATCTTCTTCCTGAGTGACAAACACTGGCTTCTCTTTATATTTTTTCCTTTTTTAATACTTTCTTATTAAATTTAGTACATTTATGTTGCAAGAGGAGGAAAAATGAAACTGGGAAGTTTTTCTGAGACACTATTTCCCCTTTATTGAGAGATAATTTATATTTTCTCATAAAAACAATGGGTTTTTTTAGTATCCTGACTTGAAATATAGAATTCTTCCAAATAACAGCAAATAAAACAACTAAACTGAACAACAAAAACAGCAAAAACTGTTAATACTCTTACTTAATAACGTTATTGGGGAAACAAAACTGGCACATTCTCTGCCATTACATTCACCATATTTGATGCTTAACCTACTCTGCATATGGTTCACCTTTTATGCTATTAAAAAAAATTATCATATATAAGGGGTGGGGTTTTGTAATGGGTTCAATTATGTCTGTTTTAGTCCCTTCGGGCTGCTATAACAAAATGCCATAAACTGGGTAGCTTATAAATAACAAGAATTTGTTTCTCACAGTTCTGGAGTCCAGGAAATCCAAGATCAAGACATTGCATTGGCAGATTCAGTGTCTGGTGAGAGTTACTCATTGAGAGATAGCGCTTTTTTTGCTCTGTCCTAACATAGCGGAAGGAACAAATGAGCTCTTTACATATGAGCAAATGAGCCTCTTATATACGGGCACTAATCCCATTTATGAGGGCTCTGGCCACATGACCTAATTACCTTCCCAAATTTCCAATTCTTAATATCATCACCTTGGGGTTAGAATTTTAACATATTAATTTGGGGGGGATGCAAATATCCAGACCATAGCAGTGTCTCCCACAAAGATATACTGAAAACCTAATCCTGTGTAACTGTGAATGTGAGATTGCTTGAAATTAGGGTCTTTGCAGATGTAATCGAGCTAAGATGAAGTCATTAGGATATGCCTAACTCAATTTGNGGGTCTTTGCAGATGTAATCGAGCTAAGATGAAGTCATTAGGATATGCCTAACTCAATTTGACAGGTGTACTTACAAGAAAATAGAAATTTTGACAAGCCACTGCTGTAAATTGAATGTCCCCCCAAAATTTATTGAAGCTTGACTCCCATTGTAACAGCACTAAGGGAGTGGGAAATCTGATTATGGTATTTGAAAGATGAAGCCCTTAGGAGGTGATTAGATTATGAGGACTGTGTCCTTGTGAATGGATTGACCCATTCATGGAGTAATTGGCATGATTATTGATGGCTTTATAAGGAAGGCAAGTGACAACTTTAGCTCTCTCTTGCTCAGGACATTCTAGCTATATGATACCTTGGTCAACATGAGACTCTGTAGAGCGTTTCCACCCAGAAGAAGGCCTTTATCAGATATGTTCTCTAAACCTTGGACATTCCAGACTTCAAAGCTGTAAGAAATAAATTTCATTTTTTTT
>NW_007731587.1:137627-140481 GCF_000696425.1 Galeopterus variegatus
TGTTGCTTTTAATGAATAGTAGAAAATGTAGAAGCAGCTTTGGAACTGGTTGATGAGCAGAGGCTGGAAGAATTTAGAAGAATAGGCCAGAAAAAGCCTAGATTCTGGTGAGGTTTTAGAAGACAAGGAGACCAGGGAAAGTTTGAAACTTCTTAGAGATTGGCTAAATGGTGGTGACCAGAATGTTGATAGAAATATGGACAGTAAAGGCCAATCTGGGAGGTGTTAAATGGATATGAGAAAGAGCTTATTGGAAACTAGAGCAAAAGTCACCCTTGTTACAAACTGGCAAAGAACTTGCCTAAATTATGTCCACACTAGGGGCCTTTATGGAATGTGGAACTTAAAAGTGATGAACCAGGGTAATGGGTGGAAGAAACCTCTAGGCAGCAAAGCATTCAGACAGCTGTGTGGCTACTTGTAACAGCCTATGCTGAGTTATAGCAGCAAAGGAATGATGTAAAGCCAGAATTTATAATTAAAAGGGAATCAGAGGGTAAAAAATTAGAAAACTCTCATCCTGGCCACATAAAGAGTAAAAAAGTGTGTTCAGTAGAGAAAACCAAGGATGTGGCCCAATGACCATCTGCTAAGAAGATCAGGACAGAAAGAAGGGAATTATTAAGAGAATGGAAGGAAGATCCTGAAGGCAATTCAAAGATCTTTGAGGCATCCCGTTTCATCACAGATCTGGAGGGCTGGGGAGACAGAATGGTATCAGGGAACAGGCTTGGATAGCCTTCCATGGGCTTGCTGCCCAGTGCCACCTCTGAATGCTGTTCCCCAAACCCTAAATGCTCAGGCTGGTCCAGCCATGGCTAAATTGACTCCAAGTGCTGGGACCTAATGGGCCTGGAAAACATGCAAAGGCCTAGGACAAAGCCTATTTGGCCCGCAAAGCAGACAATGACTGATAAATGATTCTCTTCAAAATGTTGAATGGGGGCTAGCCCCATGGCTCAGTCGGGAGAGTGCAGTGCTGTTAGCACCAAGCCTGCGGGTTCAGATCCTGTATAGGGATGGCCAATGCGCTCACTGGCTAAGAGTGGTGCAGACAACACTGTGCCAAGGGTTGCGATCCCCTTACCGGTCAAAAAAAAAAACTGAATGGGACCAAAATATGAGACAATAATAATCTGTGACAAAAGTTAGTCCAAATGTGTTGACAGACTCCAGTTTTCCTTCCTGTAATATGAGTTAAGGTAATGAAAACTCAGGGAACCAGAGGTAATTGCCTCTTCTTTGGCAGGTCCTCATTTTAGGAAATAACAGGAACAGCTTCATACTGTGCTTTGTAGAGTGACAGAGAATTGAGAGACAGGAGGGGCAAAGGGGGTCAAAGAGACCTTGAGGATGCTTCTTTATTCCAGCATGTCAAAGCACCAGGTTTTGGGGTAACAGCTTTCCACACTCTGACAGATCCTCACAAGGAACAGCTAGAGGAAGAGATGTTCTCTCTAGGTGTGTCTGCAAGAAGAGACTGGGGAATGAAGTTTATATGAGGGTTTAAAGAATTTAACTCAGGAGCAAGGCTGATATTTTCAGTGTTTTAGGCAATATAAGGTAGGGGCCAAGGGAAAACTTCCACCTCACTCCTGAAAGTTCATTAATGAAAATCACTGACAATTTTAGATCAATATGAAGAAAAGTCATAATAAATTGTATTATTTAATGTGTTGGGAAAGGGACAAAGCACAGGGGAATCACAAAGGAGTAATGTCCAAATTTCCGGTGTGAGTATAAAGCTTTTATATATCAGTTTTCATGAGAGAGAAGGTACGGGCAGGTACAAGCCCCACAACGGTGTCCTGAGACCAGGTTTCTCTGAAGCTCTTGTGGGCAAGTATCATCACAGGTGAAAGAAAGAAGTCAGAAGTTAAAAGTTAAGTACAGGCATCTTATATGCAGGTGAAAATACTTCAGTTAATCTCACAGCTGCCCTCAGAAATAGTAGATAGCAGCCAGAGGAGGGGCATCTCAGAGAAAGCCTGGCTATTTGCATTTACAGATATAAATTTCTTTCCACTAGGAAACAGCCTCCTAGCTATTCTTGTTTTTCCAGTCTCTCTGAATTAGCCATCTTGAGATGTGTCAAATATATTTCAGGGCCAAATGTTTTTCAGGGCCAAAGGATTTTGCTTTCCCACAGTAAAAACCTTAACCCCTCTATCAGTGCCTAGAATGTTCAAGGCCTAGTGAAAACCATGCAGCTGGCTGGTCACAGAGCAGCTCTGACCTGTTTCTCTGCCAGGGTAGAGACAAAAGGGATAACGAGGGGACCCCACAAGCCCAGTATTAAGATAAGACAAAATAAATGTTGAAATCACTGACATATATTAGTTATCATTTCTTAATTTTCATGATATATTAGCATTCTAGTTATGCAATTAAACAACTTAAACCAAACTCCCAAGCTACAATTCCACTTTGGCCACTTCCTATCGCCTATTGTTCTCTATTAAGATACCCCAAATTCTAAAATCAAAATCTATGTATCTGAGCCAAGCTTAAGCTTATGCTTCTCAAAAATTTCAGTTCTTAGCAACTACATATGAATGGCACACAGACTCCGAAACTCATTTCATCTAAACTAACTACCTTCCTAGCTTTCCTCTGAAACTCCTCTTCTCTCCATTTCACATCCCAATTTGCTCAGAAATCCAAGCCAGAGACTCCATGTTCATCCTCACTTCATCCCCTTATACATATATTCAAGAGGAGACCAAAGTCTTTGTTCTTCATACTTAACATTTTTCATAGGCAACTCTTCCTCTCCATTCTCACTGCCACTGTTTTGGTTGTACCCCCAGACATGTCTTCTTGTAAATCCCCTTTCTCTTGTTCCCATCTCCTG
>NW_007731587.1:140931-154204 GCF_000696425.1 Galeopterus variegatus
TTTGGTTGTACCCCCAGACATGTCTTCTTGTAAATCCCCTTTCTCTTGTTCCCATCTCCTGGATGGTACAAGTCAAGTCAGACCTAGCAATTGTTGGTTTCCAGTCCCTAATCCTTTAGTTATTTCTTCCTCATCCTAGAATCTCTTTTAGAGTTTGTGGCAAATACATTATTCTTGTAAGACTCAGAGAAAACAAATGACCTCCCTTTCTGAAGTTTTCCCCCTTATTTAAAAATAAAATTAATAAGTAAACATAGGAAATAGAGTTTAAAATTCTTATAGGGCTGGCAGATTAGCTCCCTTGGAAGTGTGTGGTGCTGAAAACACCAAGGCCAAGGGTCCCCATACCAGCCAGACGCAAATAAATGAATGAATGAATGAATAAATAAATAAATTGATTAATTAAAATTCTTGTAATGATTTTCTTGTATGAGAAAGCAAAATATTCTGGTCCCAAAATATATCTCTTTGACTTATTTCAAGATGGCTAATTCAGAGAGACTGGAAAGACAAGAATAACTAGAAGCTTGTTTTTGGTGGAAATAAATTTATATCTGTAAATGCAAACAGCCAGGCTTCCTCTGAGGTGCCCCTCCTCTGGCTGCTATCTATTTTTCTGAGGGCAGCTGTGAGATTACCTGAAGTATTTTCATCTATATACAAGATGCCTCTACTTAACTTCTGACTTTCTTCTTTTTATCTGTAAATGCAAACAGCCAGGCTTCCTCTGAGGTGCCCCTCCTCTGGCTGCTATCTATTCTTTCTGAGGGCAGCTGTGAGATTACCTGAAGTATTTTCATCTATATACAAGATGCCTCTACTTAACTTCTGACTTTCTTCTTTTACCTGTGACAACACCTCTCCCTAGAACTTTAGGGAAAGCTGGGCTCGCCATTGTTCTGGGGCTTGTACCTTCCCCCATCTTCTCTCTCTTATGAACACTGGTATATAAGTTTCTCTACCCACACTGGACATTTGGGACATTCCTATCCTGTGATTCCCCTGTATTTTGCCCCTTTCCCAGCACATTAAATAATGGAATTTGTTATGCCTTTTCTTCATATTGATCTAAATTTGTCTGTGATTTTTATTAGTTCACCTTCAGGGGCAAAGTTTTCCTTTGGCCCCTACGAGACAGGAGGTGCTAGTGTTCCTGGGTTCGGGTTTCAGGACACACCCCTGGGTGTCAAGCCATTCCCCAAGGTCTCAGGGCCCTCCTCTAGGCCCTCTCCTAGAGAAGAGTTACTGCAGCAAGTTGAACCTATTTTCCAACCAACTTGAGACCTCAGGGGGCTAGCTCATGCAAATCCAGTGGCTAGGCATGCTCAGTAGAAAGGGGTTCTATAACCCTAATAGACAAGCATGCTCAGTAAAGTGGAATTTATATTCATTAGATAGCATGAATATGCATTAGATAGCGAGACTATAAAAGTTGAATACTGGCAGAAGACCGGGTTGCTGCTCACTTTCCCTGTGGCAACCTATACTTCACTGGCTGAGGTGTGTGTGCTCTTATGTATCAGACTTTGAGCGAGCCCTGCTCATTCTCTTGAGCCAGCCTGCACTCTGTACTAGATTTTAAGGGGGTATTTCTTACTTTTGTATTGGATCTGGTGTGGGTCCTGCTCAGTCTCTAGAGCTAGGCTACATTCTCTCTGTGAAATCTGTGTCTCTTATTTGTTACACTAAAGCTATTCTCACTTTCTACTGTGATTCTGTGCATGAATTCTTTCCTTTGGCAGAGTCAAGAACCTAGCAAGAGGACAAAGTGGGTTAAGGCCAACTACTGGGTCTTCCCAGACCCCTTCTCCTCCAGCATCACCTACACTTGTATTAATTCATTTTATTACAGAAATGAGAGAACCAATGATTTAAATGAGTGCCAATTAATTCCATTAATTTCACCCGGGTGCTACAGGTTGGCTTAGATTTAGCAATGGAAAACTGTGGATACTGTGCAAGAGTAATAGTAAAAATTTTCAACAGTAACTATTGAAGTACAAATCTGTTGCTTATTTTGCATCATTTGCCTACAAAATGGGAAAAACAGACCTAGAATTAATCAAAAAGATGCCAATGTGAGAACATAAAAACTCTTCACTTGTTATTTTCTAGGGATATTAAAGCTTATTTTTTAAAATAAACCCCTCTGTTTTCAAACTAGAGAAACTAATTTTCTTCAGAGGAAAAAATATTGGCTATTGTCTAATTTTTTGCAAGCTACAAAATTCAGTTTCATATTCATGTTTCACTGACTTTTTAAAAATAAAAATAAACTTTCACTTTTCAAAAACACATCTAGCTTTTTATAGTTCTAATAAAATTCAATAACTTTTTCAATACATCTCATTTATTAGAAATTTTGGAAGTATTCTATGTGATGTTTTGAATGAAGATTCAATTTCCTCTGTAGGCATAAAAGGACAGCTTTAATTTTATATTTTGATATTTACCTCAAAATGTATTTACATTCTAATTGACTGAATAGAAATTTGATAGTTGATAAATTATGGCATTTCTAGGATAAAAATAAAATTGAGAGAAATCAATATAATTCCGGAAATATTGAAAGTTGTTTTGAGTTCTAAGAGTTCTAGCAACTTGAGAGAGATAGATATGCACATAAATAATAGGCTCAGGGGCATGTGAAATTCTTTCCCTTTTTGGTATTTTTTAAATAACTGGTGCACAGTGTGAGAAGTGTCATAATATAGGCCTAGAATAAGATATAACATTTACTGAAAATTTTTGTCGATGCTTTGCTGAATATTTTATATTTCATTTTAATCCTCACAGAAACTATAGTTTACTCACTTTGTAAATTTAGAAATTGAGGAATAAAAAGTTTGACTAAAGTCATACTGCTGAATTTTAATACAGGCTTCTCTGATTTTAAACTTATATTTAACCTTTAAATATGTATGAAAATACACATATTTGGGGGATCAGGGAAGTATTAGTTAAAAACATTTAAGTGAAATCCTAAACAATGATAAAGTTTTTTTTGGTAAAATAGGGGGAGGGGAGAAGATGGTGGGCAAAGAAGAATAAAGAGGAGAGAGGGTATTCTCTGTAAAATAATTGCTAATTCTTTTCTGGAAGTTCCCAACAGAATGCTTTGTTAATAGAGGAAAAAATAATTTTCACTTATTTCCTTCTTAATAGACCTGCAACATAACCAGCACCACTTTAGACAAGCCCAAGTACAAAATGGCACCACCCACCTCCTCCCCTCCCCTCCCCCCTTCCCTCTACGAAAAGCCTCCTGACTTAAACAGAAACCCCTTTTCTTCCACAAGGACACAGTTCTCCACCCCAATCCACATTAGCATAATGGCCCTCCTTGATGCCAGCCCTTGGTGCACTATATAGGCTCTACCACCACCCACACCTGGTGCTGTCCCCTTTTCAGGGCAGCCCTGGGCTGCCTGCCACTCTGAGCACAGCCCAGCAGTTTTCTTTCTTTAATAAAGCTTGAACGGTACCTGGCATCTTGGCTCACTTTCTTTCACTTATAAGTTCTCAGCTGAAGCTTCTGAACAAAAGATAGATTAATAAGAGAAAAACAAACAGAAGTTTATTAACATGTATATCTCATACATATATGGGAATACCCAGGAAAATGAATGATTCTCAAAGAAGTGGTTGAGATTCTAGCTTAAATAAACCTTCAGCTGAAAACAGAGTGTGGCAGAGACAAGTTATCGGGGTGATCAGGAAAAGTGCAGTAATCAGAATAAGATTTGTTACATAGATTTAAGTTGGTTCTTTTTCCATCCTTAAGAGTTTCTTGAGATTTAGCGTCATCCTTGTCTTCCTGGTACAGAGAGGGAGGCACCCTTGCAAATGAAGATTTCCTTTGTAAATATGAAATCATTTTACAAAAAGGCAACTTCTGTTTTCAGAGTTTCTCCTGTGTCTGCTATTCTCAAAATAATCAATTCAAAATAATCCTTATGCCAAACAGGCATATTTTGGGGTCACATATTATGGTCTCCTGCACTTTGAACACAGTATATGTCTGAAAGCATGGGAAGATAGGCAGAATCCAAATCACAAAGGCCCATATGCCATGCTGAGAGAGTTTCATCATCCCCTGCCAAAATATTTAAGAAATCTCTTGCCACAAAATTTGCATGGTTAAAAATTAGCATTTATTTGAATGCCATTCAAAGGAGCCCAGGGTAACAACAGGAGCTTTTACGACTCCTTGATAGCTGAGAATCACAAGCATTTATACAGCAAAATCATAGGTGGAGGTCCTGGGAGTCATGTGTGAATCTGTTTGGTCCAGGGTGAAGTCTGGCATCTTGACTAATATTTTCCATTGTTCCTTAGGGTCTAGTGCGTGTGCACTTCGAAGCAGGTGTCTAGTTGTTTGTTATCTGCAAAGACAACTCAAGATTGACATTGCAGATGTTATCTTAAGCCATAAGGCATTTATTTAAAGAACAAACATTCTGACCTCCAGATCAAGTCTTAGCCTGAGGAAGTTTGTCTAATCAACTCTACGCTAATTATTATTACTCCTGAATCCATTCCATCCTGCCTAGTCAAAGCAATTTTTCTTTTTTTAGCTAACTCCATTCTATACCTCCCCAGACTAGGGTAAAGGGGATACCTAGTGGAGATCGGAGTTTGTTCCCCCATTTGAATGCTAAGGAGTGTGAACTGTATCTTCCAATTAATAGCAAATCTTCAAAAATATTATCAAGATGTTAGGTGATTGGATTTAAATTTTAAAAAGATAATTTTGGCAAAAATGTGAAACTTGGTGATAGAGACAAGAAGAAAAGATAAAAATAATTAGAAAGCTAGTCTTCATGCACTATTTATTCAACTATATCTAGCAGTCTATTTTGTGTCAGGCATTGTGGTAGGACTTGGGTGTACAGTGTTAAACCAAATTGACCTGATCCTTGTTCTCATGGAGCTTATAGTCCAGCAGGAGTCTGGTAGGAGAGCAGACATCCAAAAAAATTAAAGAGCAAGAAATAAGTAGCAATGCAAAGCAAAAAGAGGGGGAAAGTTTCTTGTTTTAGGTGAGTTAGACATTAGACAAGTTATTCCGTATTTACTGAGTTTCTTTGGAACTATGTGATTAGAGCCCAGATGTCAGCCTCAATGTGCAAAGGGATTTTTGCACTGGAAGAGAGAAAAACCTGAAATTATCATCTATTAGTTTATACAGAATCTGGAACACAACTGATACCCTCCTCTCCTAAGAAAGGAGAGAAAGTTTATCTTCCTAATGTGAACAAATCTCTGAAAAGAGAAGGGAAATATCCCTAATTCACAACTCTTTGGAATGTAAATGAATGGCTGCTGGTTTTATCACCTTTTCAAATACAGACACAGTTCCTGAGAGATAAACTTTAAATTTCATTATGTATTCACTACCTCTCTCAAGGTATTCAGTCATCATTTAAATTGCAAACCTCGTCCTTTAACTTAGATTCTAGTTTCCTTTGCTCAGAAAACCCCGACACGCCAAACTAGAAGATAGGCGTATTGCTTCCACAGAAGAGCACATGAGTGCAGAAATCCTAGCATTCCCACACATTGAAATTTGCTTTGAAGGACAGCTTGGCTGGATATAAAATCTTTGATTTACAAATTCCTTTTCCTTGAATTTCTTGAAAATGTTACTTCACTGTTTAATTATTTATTGTTGAAATTTTATCAATCTCCTAATTTTATTGACCATATGAGTAATTTTGTCTAAGGCATAAACACCTGAGTGTTAAGGGACACCCCAACCCCTACTGACATTAACATATGCATTCTGCTTCTGTACAAATCGCTTGCTAAAATAAATGGGGGAATAAACAGAGTAGCATGGCCAACGTCATTTTAGGCGGCTCTGCCATTTTAGCCCAGAAAGTCCCTATGGGGAATCCAGGGTGGGGAGGGGCTACAGGGCTAACCACAAAATTAGCTTATGTACCGCTGGCTTGCTTGCATTGGCTAGATTGTGTCAGGCGTGAAAAATTCCTGCCTAGCTAAAAATAAAAGCTGCGACAGGTTTCAACTCGGGGCTGCGCTCCTCCATTGGCCTGCGTAGCCCTGGCTGCCAGAAATAAACTCTGTTCCTTTTCCTATCACCCAGTTCTCGTGGGCAAATTTCTTTTACCCGTCAGACATTGGCCATAACGTGAGGATCTTTTTCCTTCATTTGTAAAGTCTAATAATTTTATTAAGATGCGTTTTAGAATAGGCCACTCTGGGTCTGTTGTTCTAGGTACATTTTGAAAACTATCCATATGTAGATTCAGGTGTTTTGTTTTGTTGAACTTTCAGAAGGAGAGAACAGACCTATAGGTAGTAGAGGTTGGACAGAGGAAGGGGCAGAGGGGTTGGGGAGTAATTGGATAAGAAACACAAAGAATAACCACAATTTGTAACAATGAACATGCTAATAATATTGATGGGATCATCACACACTGTACACAAATACTGATAGCTCTGTACCACATAGATATGTATAATCAAAAATAAATTTTAAAAAAATTGTTTGG
Source organism: Galeopterus variegatus (assembly GCF_000696425.1). Lineage (NCBI taxonomy): Eukaryota > Metazoa > Chordata > Mammalia > Dermoptera > Cynocephalidae > Galeopterus > Galeopterus variegatus. The sequence goes on from NW_007731587.1 coordinate 147,450, forward strand.
GATTACAGTTTTAAGTAACAGTCATATTTCATTTTTTTGTTTTATTCCTTCAGGCACTTCAGTTATAAATAAGTTGGAAATCCTTGTCCTATCATTCATTTCTGACACTTTCTCTCTGACAGTCTCAATTAACTTTTTCTCATTTTCATTCTCTTTATTGTTTCCCCTCTCTCTTTAATCCCTCTTATACTCAGTTAATATGTTATTCCCTGAGCACTTTGTAATTTAATCTTCCTTAATAATATGATTTTATTTATTTCTTTAATTTCTTTTCTGAGTTCGTTCAGCTTAGTTTTTGAATTTCTGATTCAATTGTTTTTGCATTTTAAATGTTTGTTTGAGAATATTTAATTTAGTTTAAAGTATTGAGTTACAGTTCTATTTTACTGTGTGTATGTAGGTTTTGGAGGCAGGAAAGTAGGAGGGATATTTTTATATTTTGATTACCCTTTCCAACTTTTCTTAGAGCAGCTTTGTATAGATGCAGACTTTCTTTGTTTGTTAATTTTCTTGACAAGAGTGAAGATTTGCACAACTTCCAAAAATCCTAATCCAAGAATACTCTCTTCTCCTAGTATAATGAAAAGCAGTTTCCTTTTAATTTACTTTAATTTTTTTTTTATATTGGAGGATGAGGCTGATGTATCTTACATTTTGTGGCTTTACTCTCTTATTTTTCAGAATGCACACATTTTTCCCTTTTATCTGTCTTTTTCTTCACTATGTCATTTCCAGGAGTATCCCTTTCTTTCCACTTCCTCTTTCTTTCCCAGAACTGATACTTTCCCAAGACTGAAACCTCTGATGTCAAACACTTTCAAGTCCTTTCTCTGCAGCCAGCATGAAAACATTTTGTTTGTTTTTTTCTTTTCTCTTTTCTCACCGCATCCAGTGTTGGACCTGTTCTTCAATTAAAATTTTTCAGCGAGTTTTAGGGTGATTTTGTCTGTCATCTGCCTTTTCCAAGCTCTTCAATTCCCTCTTCTTTTCAACAGTGTCACTAGACTCCTCCCTCCTGCATGCACGAGTATGTGGTGGTGGCAGTAGATGACAGAGTAAAATCTGTTGGAATTTGGTGATTATTTCTCTACTTGCTATAATTTTGAATTGTGTAGTAGTCTCTCTTTTCTAGTAATGCTGAAGCTGTAGTCTTTTATTTTATTTTTGTTGTGCTCATATTTTGGCTTGCAGGGGATGTAAGAAGTTTAGGATGTTTAAGTATGGGATGATACTACTTTCATAAGGCAACTTGGAACATCATCGCCCATTCAAGTCTTTTATCTTTGCATTACATCTTAAAAAAAATCTTCCACTTGCTTATTTTGCCTTAAAATTTGTATGTTGTAACTTTTCCCCTATTTGACTGGTTAATTTGTTATTATATACAGCATATAGTTGGATATAATTTTACTTGTGTCTCCCTTTTTAATATACTAATTTTTTTGCAAACTTTAATGGAAATAAAAGAATATATACTAAAAAATGTTCACATAATAAGCATCTAGCACTCTGAATTTTCACAAATTGAACACTCCCATGATACTAAGCATCCAGAAAAATCACTACCACAACTCTAAAGCCCCTTTGTGCTCTTTTATATCTCATACCCTTCCTAAGGAAAACTAGTATCCTGACTTCTAATAGCGTGTATTAGTTTTGCCGATTTTTCTCTAATTTTACACACTATTTTTCTAGTTTTTTACGTTACCTTGTGTTACCTTAATGAAATGCGTACATATTGTTTCATGAAGTGCATTTGTCATGCTGTACAGNTAGCGTGTATTAGTTTTGCCGATTTTTCTCTAATTTTACACACTATTTTTCTAGTTTTTTATGTTACCTTGTGACATAAAAATGTACCTTAATGAAATGCGTACATATTGTTTCATGAAGTGCATTTGTCATGCTGTACAGTATCGTATTTTGTGCAGACACTACTTGTCCATTCAACTCTTGACTGGCAATAGTAACTCATTCATATTTACTTGATTATTGATGTCGGGTCTTATTCCTTCCACTGTTTCTATATTTTCTATTTATCGTTCTTCTTTTTTATATTTATGCTATGTTTTAGATTGATTTGATTTTCTTCATGCGTTTTCTCATGGATTTTTAGAAAGTTATCCTTAATTCTTAAATGCACATATTTCAAAATATATATTAATTCATATTTGTCACGTGTAATACCAAAAAAGAATTTATATTTTTCCATAGAACTTCCCTCTTCAGTTTAATCACATCACTATTCGTCAAGTTGCTGAGACCAAAATGGCTTGGAAATCATATTTGATTCCTCTTTTTCATTTACCTCCCACATCCAAATGTGTATTTCTAGTACCAAAATGGTGTTTGGCACAGATTAGCCACCTATTGAATATTTGCTGAGTAAATGAATAAATCCTTAAATATGTTTTTCTGTCAGGATCTGGAGAAAGGTTATACCTATAAACCCACAAACCAGGACTCTGCATGTTCATTTCCTCTTCTGCTTTCTCCATCCAGTATCACTTGCTGATTTGAGATCACCTAGGATTTTTGTTTCATATAACTTTTTTCCCTTCCTTTCTCTCTCTCTACCTCCCACTTCTTTCTCTTCTCCCTGTCTTCTTCCTTCCTTATTTTTCCTTTCTCTCTTTCTTTCTCCTCTTTCCTTCCAGATTCTTCTACTTTTCTTTCTTCCTTTCTGTATTCCTGCCTTCTTTTCTCCTTACAGACGCCTTGTTCAGTACTGTTTCTTATGTTCCACATATTCCTTTGATATTTTTGTTTAGCATATACTCACATCTTTCTAAAAATACTAATTCTACTTCAAGTTCTTCATTTGATCTGATTAATGTATTTCTTTAATTTTTTTTTTGACATCTTTTTGTTTTGTGTTAGTTCTAAGCTTGGATCTCTGTTTTAGTATTAGTTTCTTTAAGTGTTTGAAGATGATAGTGTGTTTATGAGAAATTTCTGTTCAACTATTTATGTGTGTCGTTTCTATGGGAAATCTTTGTTCAACTATTTATTTGTGTTATTGCTGTTTAGCGTAGCTGCCTCTAGTGACTGTGGGCTTCTGGCTCTTGTGTGTCATTAGTTCATCTTCTCCTTGGGGAAGGAGGGATTACCATCACCCTCAGGGAATTCCTACATTTCACATCAAAATCCTTGCTTTCTTATTCAGACAGATGACTCTCTTAACTACTGTTGTGCAAGGATGGGGATGGGAGAAGTGTGAGAACCAATTATCTTAGCCACTTTCAAAGCAGTTTCTCAACCAGTCATTCAAATGCTGGTTCCTGACTGTTTCCAGTTTCTATTTCTCTGATTTGGGGTCACCATGAAACCATTCTAACGTTGGTCACAATTCCTCCCCTACAATCTTCCCTTCCTTCTGTTAATTTTCCTGTCATGGAAGGTTCCCCCCCAATTTTTGATCTTGATGTTACTTTTTTTTTTTTTTTTGCTAAGTTTTAATGTATTATTCTTTTTCTCCTATTTTTCTTTTCTTTCTTCTCTTTTTTTTCTTATTCTTTTTTATTATATTGTCTAGTATTCCTAGTTACTTAGGAAATTAGGAGAAGTTAGCCAATGTGCTTAGTTTGACAATTTGATTTAACCTTTTCAAAATTCTTTTTTTGTTGTTATTAAAAATAAAAACAAAACATTTTCTTGTGGCTAAATTCCAGATACAAACATTTTCCACAAACCAGGACTCTGCATGTTCATTTCCTCTTCTGCTTTCTCCATCCAGTATCACTTGCTGATTTGAGATCACCTAGGATTTTTGTTTCATATAACTTTTTTCCCTTCCTTTCTCTCTCTCTACCTCCCACCTCTTTCTCTTCTCCCTCTCTCCTTTCTTCCTTATTTTTCCTTTCTCTCTTTCTTTCTCCTCTTTCCTTCCAGATTCTTCTACTTTTCTTTCTTCCTTTCTGTATTCCTGCCTTCTTTTCTCCTTACAGACGCCTTGTTCAGTACTGTTTCTTATGTTCCACATATTCCTTTGATATTTTTGTTTAGCATATACTCACATCTTTCTAAAAATACTAATTCTACTTCAAGTTCTTCATTTGATCTGATTAATGTATTTCTTTAATTTTTTTTTTGACATCTTTTTGTTTTGTGTTAGTTCTAAGCTTGGATCTCTGTTTTAGTATTAGTTTCTTTAAGTGTTTGAAGATGATAGTGTGTTTATGAGAAATTTCTGTTCAACTATTTATGTGTGTCGTTTCTATGGGAAATCTTTGTTCAACTATTCATTTGTGTTATTGCTGTTTAGCGTATCTGCCTCTAGTGACTGTGGGCTTCTGGCTCTTGTGTGTCACTAGTTCATCTTCTCCTTGGGGAAGGAGGGATTAGCATCACCCTCAGGACATCAAAATCCTTGCTTTCTTATTCAGACAGATGACTCTCTTAACTACTGTTGTGCAAGGATGGGGATGGGAGAAGTGTGAGAACCAATTATCTTAGCCACTTTCAAAGCAGTTTCTCAACCAGTCATTCAAATGCTGGTTCCTGACTGTTTCTCTGATTTTGGGTCACCATGAAACCATTCTAACATTGGTGACAATTCCTCTCCTACAATCTTCCCTTCCTTCTGTTAATCTTCCTGTCATGGAAGGTTCCCCCCAATTTTTGATCTTGATTTTTCTCTTTTTTTTTTTTTTTTTTTTGCTAAGTTTTAATATATTATTCTTTTTCTCCTATTTTTCTTTTCTTTCTTCTCTTTTGTCTTATTCATTTTTATTATGTTGTCTACTATTTCCAGTTACTTAGGAAATTAGGAGAACTTAGCCAGTGTGCTTAGTTTGACAATTTGATTTAACCTTTTCAAAATTCTTTTTTTGTTGTTGTTATTAAAAATAAAAACAAAACATTTTCTTGTGGCTAAATTCCAGATACAAACATTTTTGTTTGCAAAATAAATTAAACTAAAAATTTTGTAAGAAAATATTTCGTGGTTTACTCTCTAATAACTTGACATAGTTCTTCAATGTACATGGAGTTGGCAATATAATTTTTCATTCCCAAACAATTATTCTCTCAATTCAATTTTTCATTCAACACCTTACTTCTGGCAATTCTCAGCCTCACTCAGATTTCCCATCCTTCCTGTCACTGGTTTTATTTCTCTGCCTTTCATTATCCAGTTTAAAAAAATCAGCTCCCTTTCACTAATTTCCTGNTTATTTCTCTGCCTTTCATTATCCAGTTTAAAAAAATCAGCTCCCTTTCACTAATTTCCTGAAAAATACTCACACAAGGCAGTTTTGTGGAAAAAGTGGTTACTGAAGATGTGGGGATAATCGAGGGTATTATGCCATATCAAGCAGAGCTAAAAACCTAATATTAAAAATTATAACTCTGTATTTACAAATTGCTTGTCTCTCTGCATAGAACTTTGCTTACTAGTTGAAAACTTCTGTCTCCCTTTCTCTCTCTATGTCCCCAACCCTTCTGCCCTGCCTGACAGCCTACTGCTGAGGTCTCTGTCGAATTAACTACTTACACTTTTATTTTTAAAGAAATTGCTACTACAAGTCATTTATGGATAACGTAAATGGACTTTGTTACTGGAGCTAACATTTAAATGGACAGTAATTTCTGGCCTTTCATGGCATTGGCACAACTTCATTTTCCACCTTGTTCTTTAAGATATCTTAAGTATAACAGGGCACCTAGTATAATATCATTGAAAAAAATTGTACATTTCTTTTGATATCTGGTTCTGATACTGCTCCATTGGAAGAGTATTGTTGACCTGATAAAAGGCATAGAGGTCAGCTGTCCCATTGGGAAGATAGCGGCAAATAAGTAATCTGGGTTAAAGGCTAAATGTAAGATAGAAACTGATTGGTCCTTTTAAAAGTAAACACCTTACTTTGAAAGGTGAGATGGAAACAAAATCTCAAATATTAGCAAGAGGTAGTCACATAAGGGGGAAAATTATACCAGCAGAGTTGGAAGTCAATCACCTTCAGAAAGAAAAATGCAAATATAAAAGATCAACGATGCATAGAATCTTGAGGCAAGTCTACAAGTATTTTTAGAGGTTTTCAAATTCCATGCAAAAGTCAAAGGAAAAAAATATTTCATCCACATGAATACATTTATGTATCTATGTCTATACACAACTATACATAAAGTAAATTAATTTGAGAAGGGGTAAAAATAATGAAAACTATAATCTTCAACATTTCTTGATTCCTATCTGCTGAGAGACTCTCATCAGGTATCTGTGCATTCATAAATAATGGCCACATTTTCCATATATCTCTAGGAATAGAAACTGATTACTAGTGATACTAATATTTATTTGATATGATAATATTTAAACTGTGTAAATATTAATGTATAACTGCCATTTTCAAAAATGCAGACCATAAAGTGAGGGAAGGAACAAAGTGGTCTCCTTCGTGTATTTCCTCAAATGTACCCTTCCATGTAAGGCCTTTCTTAACTGCTTTATTTATAACTACTATCTTAATACTCTCCTCCAAGTCCTCCTGTTCCCTTGCCCTATTTTATTTTCTTTCTTAATATTTAAAAAACCTTTTGAATAGCAGTCAGTGCACAGATTTGATGTGGGAGTGTCCTAGCATATGCAGTAACAGAGAGGAGGCTGAGTGGCTGCAGCAGAGTGACTCGGGGAGAGTTGTAGGAAATAGGGTCAGAGAAACTGTGGCAGGTAAGATTGTTAGAGCCTGGTAGGCCACTGCGAGGATGTTGGCTTTCATTCTAAGTCAGGTGTAAAGCTATTGAAGGGTTTG
>NW_007731587.1:154769-157967 GCF_000696425.1 Galeopterus variegatus
CATAAAGTGAGGGAAGGAACAAAGTGGTCTCCTTCGTGTATTTCCTCAAATGTACCCTTCCCTGTAAGGCCTTTCTTAACTGCTTTATTTATAACTACTATCTTAATACTCTCCTCCAAGTCCTCCTGTTCCCTTGCTCTATTTTATTTTCTTTCTTAATATTTAAAAAACCTTTTGAATAGCAGTCAGTGCACAGATTTGATGTGGGAGTGTCCTAGCATATGCAGTAACAGAGAGGAGGCTGAGTGGCTGCAGCAGAGTTGTAGGAAATAAGGTCAGAGAAGCTGTGGCAGGTAAGATTGTTAGAGCCTGGCAGGCCACTGCGAGGATGTTGGCTTTCATTCTAAGTCAGGTGTAAAGCTATTGAAGGGTTTGGAGGAGAAGAAAGACACAGTATACAACAATTTAGACGAGATGATGATGGCAACAATGAAGAGGTTACAGGTGATAATAACCTGGACATATTTGGCAGCTAGGGCTTACAGGTTTTACTGAGAGATCAGATGTGCAATAAATAATGACTCTGTTATTAAGTCTCTAATAGCCCTGAAGATTGCATAGTAGTCCCTTTCTGTATTTCGGGACCCTGAATTCAGAGTTCTTCTAAGGCTCCCCTGGGAACAGCTGCTACCACCTCTGTAAAAACTTTATTATAAATGCCATTTCTCTTGTCCAGTCTCAGTTATTTGTATTCTATTTGTTTTCTTCTGGAAATCCTTTTAAAATGTCTGTTCCAGTCATAACTCTGTTTCTTGTTTTTAGTATAGTTATTGCTGTGGTTTCAATGTTTTTGTCCCATCCAAAATTCATGTTAAAACTTAATTCCCAATTGGGATGTGTGACTTGATGGGAGATGATTGAGTCACGAGAGCTCTTCCCTCATTAAATTGGACTAAATTATTAACTAATGATAGAAATACATGTGTAAAATTTACAACTAAAAACATATGCATACTGGCAGATGAGAGGCTATATTACATTTTTTTTTCTTTTGCTGATTAGGGTTCCTATTAAGCATTTTAAAGATCATTGATTAAAGTATTTGCTAAAAGGATAGTAAAAAATGGAGAGAAAAAATAAGCATAGAATAAAAAAACAATGTTGAGCCACTAGTTTTTCTGGAGCATGAACAGAACATGCTTTAGAAAAAAGAATTTGGCAGTTGCTGTGGTTTGAATGTTTGTCCCCTCTAAAACTCATGTTGAAACTTAATCCCCATTAAAATAGTATTAAGAGTTGGGGCCTTTGGGAAGTAATTAGGATTAGATAAGGTCAGCAGGGTACAGCACTCACGATGGGTCTAGTGACTTTTTAAGAAGAGGAAGAGAAACCTGAACTAGCATCCTGGTTTGCAACCTCTTGCCATGTGATGTCCTGCACTGCCTCAGAGCTCTGCAGAGTCCTCACCAGCAAGAAGACCTTTACCAGATGCAGACTGCCCAACCTCAGGCTTTTTCCTTTATAAAATTATAAAGTTTTAGTATTCTGTTAGAAGCAACAGAAAATGGACTCAGACAAGCAATACTTGGTGGAGCTGTGAGGGTATGGCCACCACAGAAAGTCCCTAGTAGGGTAATGCATAGTGGAGCCATGGGAGCAGAATTGTCACGAAAATCCCTGAACTGTGGAGCTCCCAGTGTGCAATGTCAGCTTGGGAGAACTGCAGGCACGAGATTCCAATCCATGATAACAGCTTCATGGGCTGAATCCAGCAAAGCCATAAGGGTGGGGCTACCTAAGGCTTTGAAGGCCCTGACCCACCAGTGCGTCCAGGAGGCGGCATATGTAGTGAAAGATTATTCTGGAGTCCTGAGACATAATGTATGCCCTCTTGGGTTACAGACTTGCTTGGACCTGTTACTTCTTTCTTCAAGCCAATTTTTCCCTACTAGAATGAGAATGCCTACCCAAAGCTTGTCCCACCATTGTATCTTGAAAGTAGATAACTTGCTTTGATCACAGGTTCGACATATGAGACTTTGGACTATTGAGTTGGTACTGGCAAGCAAGAAGAGCCTCACAGGATGTGGGACCTCAACCTTGTATTTTCTTGCCTCCAGAACTGTAAGAAATATTTTTTTTTCATAAATTACCCAGTATTGGGTATTCAACACTAAGGCAGCAGTCACATTGAGTATGAATGTTGGGGAAAAGACTGGGCATAAGAAGAAATGTGGTTGCATTTTTTCTGCCCAGTTTATAGTACCAAACCCCTTTGGTTTATATTATGGTGTTTTGTATACTTGCCATGACTATATTCTATGTATTCTTGAAGTTTTCCTTTGTATTCCCCTCAATACCTAAGGAAATGGAAGACATAAAGTATTTGGATGAGTAAATGGCCAAATGATCACAATTATTTAGGGATTTTAGGGTAATCAGCTTGATGCCATGATATCCCAAGATTCAAAGTCAGGCAAAAATCAGTTCAATACCCTTTAACATCAGCTTAAAATTTATTTTCTCATTCGGGCCGGCCTGGTGGCACACTGCTACAGTGAGCCGCTTGGGAAGCGCAGCGGCGCTCCCGCCGAGGGTTCGGNAAAAAAAAATTATTTTCTCATTGAAAACAATGAGTATACCAAAAATAATAAGTGCTTAATCATAGAAATGTCTATTGATCCAATGCTACCATCTATGTAAAACAAGTAGAATACCATCTATTAGAAACAAAAGGGACCACAAAAATTAGTAATTGCTTAAGCATAGAGGCATCTTATTGATCCACTGCTATCATATACGTAAAGCAACTGGAGTAGTTATCTATCAGAATAGGTATTCAATTTATGCTATTTCCTTTTTTGAACACAGACCTCCAGAAACTATTTATTTCTCAGTCTCTGAGAGCTAACATAACTGATGAATGTTTTTGTGAGGTTTCCTTATTAATGCAGGTTTGGGGAAAACATACAGAAGCAGAGTAAAGTATGATTTATTTTCCAAAAAGCACTGGTGACATGGGAGAAAATTAGACCTGATTCAGTACCAGTAAAATTCTGGAATTGTGATCAAAGCTTTAGAGAAATGTTTTAAACTGTAATCTCCATTTTAGGGCAAATAGAAAGTATCTATGGGAAAAGCAGGATTTGCCACCATTCAAAATATCAAACTCATTTAGGGCACCAAAAATCTGAGAGCTTGTAATGGGGCCTCCAAACAACAGGCTGCAAAATTTCTTAATTACTAATGCATATGAAA
>NW_007731587.1:158840-168323 GCF_000696425.1 Galeopterus variegatus
ACTTTATTTGACAAAAGATATGCTAGAATTTCTCCACAAGTGGTTATCTTTTAAATGTTCGTTTGTGCTGTTCTTCTACCAATTTACAAGACTTGTTGATGATAAGAATCTCGCCATGTTAAGATCAGGTGGAAATCTCATAGTATAAAGAGAGTTCATCACCAAGGTCAAAAAAAAAAAATTAAAGCCATTCGTTTTAAAAATGTTAAATGAAATATGCGATAAGAACCTTGTACACCTGTATGCAAAGTGAAAAAGCCCATTATGCTACTATTTTTTCTGAAATTACTGCATTACGGTATTTGTCTTAGAAAGTTGGTTTTTTTTTCATTATTTTATGAAGTGAAATAAAGCAACATAGGTTATGTAAACAAGAAAATAAATTATTCTGATTATAAATCCTGCAGTCTTTTTGATTGAGATAAAAACATCTGATTGGTTTTGTATGGTAATTTTAGCTGATAAGCTTTCAGAGACAATACTAAAATGATTTCCATGAAATATAATTTAAAATTTGGTATAAAACAATCAGGTCATTCTGAATAAAATTCCATGCTAACCTACTTGATTGATTTTAAGTTTAATTTTGAAAAGAAATCAGATCGTAATGATGAAAGGGAAAAAAAAGGAAATCATTAAGGTGTTTTTCAATGGTATTTTCAGAGAATTACGTTAGCTCTCTTGTTTTGTATTTTATTTTTTAAGTATATAATTTAATACATTTTCACAAATGCATACACCCATGAAACCATCACCATGATAACAAACATATCCATTACTTCAAAAGTTTCCTCATCTACTATAAATACATCCTTCCTGATTGCCTGTCTCTTTGTTCCATCAATTTTTGAGAGAAGGCTATTGAAGTCTCTGATATTAATTGTGGATTCATTTATTTCTGTTAGGAGTCTATCAGATTTTGATTCATGTAGTTTGAAGCTATGTTATTAGGTATATAAATGCTAAGGATTGTTATGTCTTCTTTATTAATTGACCCCTTTATTATCATGAAATGACCTTTTGTTTAAATCCCTGGTCATATTCTTTGCTGTGAAATATACCCTGTCTGATATTACTATTATTTCTTTTTTTTTTATTGAGTATACGTATTCATGGGGCAAGAGCTGATCATTAGCACCTGTGCTCAAGACATGGTGAGCAAATCTATGCTATCAGCATGCCCACCACCTCAAATTTCAACTATTCCCCATGTTCCCCATCCAACTTCTCTCCAGGTCCCCTCTCTCTCCCCCATCACTACCCCAGCAACCTCTTAGGCCTGTTCTTTCCCTCTGCAAGTTCAACAGACCTCTGTGGTCTTTCTTTCCTTCCTTCTTTCTCTCTTAGCTCCCACTTACAAGTGAGGATATGTGGTATTTTTCCCTCTGTGCCAGGTTTATTTCACTTAACATAATTTTCTCCAAACTCATCCATGTTATTGCAAATGACAGAATTTCATTCTTTTTTATGGATGAGTAGTATTACATTGTGTATATATAATACATTTTCCTTATCCAGTCATCTGTTGATGGGCATATAGGTTGGTTCCATATCTTGGCCATTGTAAATAAATCTATGATAAACATGGGAGTGCAGGTATCCCTTTGACATGATGATTTCCATTCCTTTGGGTATATATACAGCAATGGGATTGCTGAATCATATGGTAGTTCTATTTGTAGTTGTTTGAGAAACATCCATACTGTTTTCCATGTCTACACTAATTTACAGTCCCACTAACAGTGTAGAAGAGTTCCCTTTTCTCCACATCCTCACCAGCACTTGTTATTCTCAGTCTTTTTTAGTAATAGCCAGTCTAGCTGGGGTGAGGTGATAATTGCAATGTTCTTTTGATTTGCATTTCCCTGATGATTAGTAAAGTTGAGCATTTTTCAAGTACCCGTTGGCCATCTGTATGTCTTCCTTTAAAAATGTCTGTTCAGTGCCGGCCCGTGGCTCACTCAGGAGAGTGCGGTGCTGATAACACCAAGGCCCCGGGTTCAGATCCCATATACGGATGGCCGTCTCGCTCACTGGCTGAGTGTGGTGCTGACAACACCAAGTTAAGGGTTAAGATCCCCTTACCGGTCATCTATTAAAAAAAATAAATAAATAAAAATGTCTGTTCAGCTCCTTTGCCCATTTTTTAATTGGCTTATTTGTTTTTTACTGCATAGTTGTTTGAGTTTCTTGTATATTCTGGAAATTAATCCTTAGTCAGATGTTTAGTTTGCAGATACTTTCTTCCATATGTAGGTTGTCTTTTCACTCTGTTCATTATTTCCTTTGCTATGCAGAAGCTTTTTAATTTGATATAATCTCATTTATTTCTTCTTTTGCTGCTTACGTTTTGGGGGTCTTATTCATAAAATCATTGCCCAGTCCTGAAGTGTTTCTGCTATGTTGTCCTTCAGTAGTTAGTTTTATAGTTTCAGGTCTTATATTTAAGTCTTTAATCCATTTTGAGTTGATTTTGGTATATGGCAAGAGGTACAGGTTTAGTTCCATTTTTCTGCATATGGATGTTCAATTTTCCATGTGCCTTTTATTGGAGAGGCAGTCTTTTTACCCAATGTATGTTCTTGCTGCCTCTGTTGAAGATCAGTTGGCTTTAAGTCTGTGGGCTGATCTCTGGGTTCTCCATTCTGTTCCATTGGTTGAAGTGTCTGTTTTTATGCCAGCACCATGCTGTTTTGCTTACTATAGCTTTGTAGTATTGCTGAAGTCAGGTTGTATTATGCCTCTGGCTTTATTTATTTATTCATTTATTTATTGCTCAGGATTGCTTTGGCTATTTGGGGTCTTTTTGGGTTCCATATCAATGTTAGGATTGTTTTCTTCCATTTCTGTGAAAAATGTCACTGATATTTTGCAAGGGATTGCATTGAATCTGTAGATCTCTTCAGATATATGGACATTTTCACAATGTTGGTTCTTCCAATCCAAGAGCATGGAATGTCTTTCCACCTTTTTGCATCTTCTTTAGTTTCTTTCAGTAATGATTTGTAGTTCTCATTGTAGAGATCTTTCCCTCCTGGTTAAATTCATTTCTGGGTAATTTATTTTTGGGGTGACTATTGTAAATGGGCTTGCTTTCTTGATTTTTTTTCTGCTAGTTCATTATTGGAATATTAACACACTACTGATTTGGGGGTGCTGATTTTGTATCCCGCAACATCACTGAAATTGTTTGTTAGTTCTAAGAGTTTTTTGGTAGAGTATTTAGGTTTTTCTATATATAGGATCATGTCATCTGCAAACAGGGACAGTTTGATTTCATCTTTTCCAATCTGGATACCCTTTATTTCTTCCTTTTGCCTGATTGCTCTTGCTGGCACTATACTATGTTAAATAGGATTGGTCAGAAGTGGGCATTCTTGTCTTGTTCCTGTTCTTAAGAGAAAAGCTTTCAGCTTTTTCACTTTCAGGATGTCACATACAACTTTTATTGTGTTGAGATACTTTCCTTCTGTACCTAATTTGCTGAGAGTCTTTATCCTGGAGAGATGTTGAATTTTGTCAAATGCTTCTGCATCTATTGAGAAAATGATGTGGGTTTTGTCCTCAATTTTGTTGATGTGGTATATCACATTTATTGATTTGCAAATGTTGAACCATCCTTGTCTCTCCAGGATGAATTCCACTTTATTGTGGTGATAGGTTTTTTTATGTGTTGCTGTATTCCGCTTGCTAGTATTTTGATGAGGATTTTTGAGTCTATGNGATACTGCCCTCATAGAATGAGTTTGGAAGAATGGCTTCTGTTTCAATTTTTTGGTATAGTTTGAAGAGAATTGGTATTAATTCCTCTTTAAAGTTCTGGTAGAATTCAGCAGTAAAGCCATCTCCAGTTGTAGGCTTTTCTTTGTTGGGAAACTTCTGATTACTTCTTCAATTTCATTGCTTGTTGGTCTGTTCAGGTTTTCTATTTGTTCTTGGTTCAGTCTTGGTAATTTGTATGTACCAAGAAGTTTATCCATTTCCTCCAGGTTTTTAAATTTGTTAGCGTATAGTTGTTTGTAATAGTCTCTAAAGATTCAATCCTAAAAGATCCTCTCTGAGATGAATTATAATCAAACTTGCAAAGCTCAAAGACATCAAGAAGTTTATCCATTTCCTCCAGGTTTTTAAATTTGTTAGCATATAGTTGTTTGTAATAGTCTCTAAATATTCAATCCTAAAAGATCCTCTCTGAGATGAATTATAATCAAACTTGCAAAGCTCAAAGACAGAGAGAAGCCTAAAAACAACAAGAGAAAAACATCAAGTCTGAATATAAGGGAGCTCCCATCAGACTAACAGCAGACTTCTCAACTAAAACTCTACAGTTGAGAAGAAAATGAATGACATATTTAAAATATTAAAAGAAAAAAACCCTGCCAGCCAAGAATACTATACCAAGCAAAGCTATCCACCAGAAATGAGGGAGAAATGGTATATTTCCCAGACAAATAAAAACTGCAGTAGTTCATTAGCACACAACTAGCCCTGCAAGAAATTCTCAAGGAAGTCCCCGCATCTAGAATCCAAAAAACAATAATCATTAACACACACAAAAAAGGACAAAACCCGCTGTTAAAACACAACTGCAAACAAGAAAGAAAAAGAACACAAAACCTTATCACCTCAAAAAACCAACAAACATTGAAGACAAATAATAAAAGGGGAAGAAAGGAACAAAAGATATTTAAATCATCTAAACAAAAGGTGATAAAATGCCAGGAGTAAGACAACCTCCCAATAACAACCATAAGTGTAGATGGATTAAACTCCCCACTCAAAAGACACAAGACTGATGGATTGGATTAAAAAGCTAGATCCAACTATACACTGTCTTCTAGAGAACCCCTTCACCTGTAAAGACACACAGACTAGTAGCGAAAGAATGGAAAAAGCTTTACCACTCGAACAGAAGCCAAAAACAAGCAGGAATAGCTATTCTTATATTGGATAAAAAATAGACTTTAAACCAAAAGTCATAAAAAGAGCTAAAGAAGGCCACTATATAATGATAAAGGGGTCTATCCAGCCAGAAGATATAACAATTCTAATATATAAGCACCCAACACCAGAGCACCCAGATACATAAAACAAACACTATTTGATCTAAGAAAGAGACCCCATAGAGTAATAGTTGGGGACTTGAACACCCCTCTCTCAGCACTGGACAGATCATACAGGCAACAAATAAACAGAGAAACACAGCATTTAAACTAAACTTTAGACTAGTAGGACCTAGATTCTACAGATATCTACAGAACGTTTTATCCAATAACTACAGAATGCACATTCTTCTCATCAGCACATGGATTATTCTCCAGGATAGACCACAGTAGGTCACAAATCAAGCCTCAACAAATATGAAAAAAATCAAAAGCAGCCCAAACATCTTTTCAGATCACAATGGGATTAAACTAGCAATTAATAACATGTGAAACTCAGGATACCATCCAAACACTTGGAAACTAAACAGCAGGCTCCTGAGTGACTTCTGGGACCAAGAAAAAATTAAACAAGAAAACAAAAAAATCGTTGAAACAAATGAAAATAAAGACACAGTTGTGAGATACTGCAAAAGCAGTACTAAGAGAAAATCAAAGTTGTGAGATACTGCAAAAGCAGTACTAAGAGGGAATTTTATTGCAATTGATGCTTATGTTAAAAAATAGAAAGATTTAAAATAAGCAACCTAACTCTACACCTCAAGGAACTAGAAAAACATGAACAATCCAATTCCAAAGTTAGTAGATGGAAAGAAATAATTAAGATCAGAGCTTTATATTTTAAATAGTTATTATATCTTGGAATTAAAGAAAAATGTTTTTTCAGAATAAAATTTTTGTCAGCTGACTTAAATCTGAAAGTAGAAAAATATAATGTTCCTAAATTTTAGATTCCAAATATGTTTAAAATTTGATCTAATTTTATTTTGTAACAATTTAAAGATGGGTTACTAATTATTGACATATTACTTTATTCACAAGTATCTGTTAGGTGACTACTATCTGCCAGGTGCTGATCTTGTCACTGGGGTTATTAGCAATAAGCAAATTAGACATACCATATGTTCTGATTTATAAGACAATACACAAATAAGTACATCATTTGTTTGATTATGATAAGGGCAATACATATAAATAAAGAGGGGTATGAGCAATAGGTAATGATGAGACAATTCTATTTTCAGCCCATCTGAATGATCTGGTTAAGCCAGATAATTCACTAAGAAGGTGGTACTTGAGGAAAAACCTGATGTTCCTGAGATGGTAGGCCATATGAATATTTGAGGAAAAGCATTACAGGTAGAAAGAACGCAAGAGCAAAGGCTTGCATAATGTATTCAAAGAATACACGAGAGGACGATGCCCTGGTAGCACACTGAGTGAGGGAGAACTTTGTAGGAGATGAGATTGCAAAGATGGCTAAGGGCCAGAAATATGGGACTATGTAAGAGTTTTGGCTATTACTCTGAGAGATATGAGGATCCCTTAAAAGGTCTGCAAAGATCTGACTCCACGGTAAAGTGATCACTCTAACTACTGGGTAGAGAATACCTGGTAGGGGATCTAGGATGGACACAAGGGGACCAGTTGGGAAGATTTTGCAACAATCCAGCTGAGAAACATGTTTGCATAGTCTAGGATGAAAGTAGCAAATGTGCTGAAAAGCGGTCAGAAGTCTGACTGGAGTTGTTAGGGAAAGATTATAGAATTTGCTGATGGATGAGAGGAGTTTCTAAGTGAAAAGAAGGCATTTAATGATGACTATAGTTTTTATTATAAACAAGAAGAGCAAGTTTTCCAGTCACGGAGGTGGGAAGATTGGAAGAGAAAAAGGAAAGGGTAAGTGGGAATCAGGAGTTAAGTTCTGGCCATTTTAAGTTGGAGATGCACATCTTAAGTCAGAGATGTAGATATGGAAGTGGAGAGACGAGTACCCATTTGAAGAACCCAGGAAAGAAATCTCAGCTACAGGTGATATCTACAATCATGAACCTTGAATCTCAAACCATCAGAATATCCGACCTACTGTGATGCTGTCTTTAGTTAAAATTTTGATATTTTATTTGTCATGGAATTCTTGCATTCATTTCGAATTTTTTTTTTTGTCCTTTTTGAGACTGACCGCACCGTGCTCAGCCAGTGAGCGCTGTGAGTGCACCAGTCATCCCTATATAGGATCCGAACCCGCGGCGGGAGCGCTGCTGCACTCCCAGCGCTGCACTCTCCTGAGTGCGCCACGGGCTCGGCCCCATTTCGAATTTTTTAAAATAGCATTAAAATATTATTCATCTTGTTGATTGAGGTTTTTTTTTTTTTTGGCATTCCCTTAAATTTTTTGCTTCAGGCCAGTACCTAATCATCCTCAGCACAGTCCCATCTCTTCTTACTCTTTTTATGATAACTTCTACATACCTTGGGGTTATTCTTCCTCAGTCCTTGAAGAGTTTAGCACCTATTCTCCTTCCAGTATTAATCCTGGCATAATCCTTAAAGATTTCTTTATCCTCATGAATGATTTATTCAATACCCTGGCATCTCAATGTCTTGATCTTCTGTCCTTCAATAATGTTTTCCTCTGCCCTTCTTCCACCATGTTTCTATTATCATACTCCAAAATAATATATATGATACATCCTTATCCAATATTTCAGACTTTGTCATTTTTAATTATTGCAATCCTGCTGTAATCTCAATTTTAAGTATCACTCTTTATCTAAAATCTCCTATATTTTTACAGCACTTCCTCTGGTATCCTAACTTCTATAATCATTTGACCCAATCAGGACTTAAATTATATTCATCCTATCACCTTTTCACCACCCCACATCACTCTCATATACCTATTTCTTCTTTATCCAGCATAAATTTCTCAAATTCGCTGCTGCTTCTATGTGAAGGGATACACATGTCTTCCTTACTTTCTTCTTTCAAGTCTTTTTTTTTTAAATTTATTTTATTGTGTATATTTAAGGACTAAAACATGTTATAAGATACATGTATATAGTAAAATGGTCACTAGAGTGTAACAAATTAACATCTCACACAGTTACCCCTTTTTCCCTCCTGTGGCAAAAGCAGCTAAAATTTACTTATTTAGCAAAAATCCTGGATACGGTTGATATTAACTACAGTCCTGATGTTGTACATTAGATCTTTTGACTTGTTCATCTTATGTATTTACTACTTTGTATCCTTTGACCTACATCTTCCTATTGTCTCCCCCACTGCTTTCCTGATAACCACTGTTTTATTATCTATTTCTATACAAGGGTACTTTTAAAAGTTCATAGAATGATTTGTATTATCTTCCAATTCTACTTTCCATGAACTTTTTGAAGTACCCTTGTGTATTTGACCTTTTCTTTTTAGATTCCACATATAAGAGAGATCTTTGCTGACATTTAATCTTCTCCAATAACCCTTCCCTTGCCACTCCAAATAAAATTAACACCTCACTCACAGCATTCCCTATGTCTCTCCCAACTTTAATTTTTCACAGCACTTATCTTCATTTGACATTCTATGTTTCAGTTGTTTATTTATTGATCTATTAACTCTCTCCTAAACACACATAAACTCAAGGAGGGTAGGACTTTGCTCATTTGTAATACTCCAAAGTTAGCACCTTGACGTGCTGAGTACTTGAACTGAAGGACGCTGGAAGGGACTCAGAAGCAAGGTCTCTCAAACCTTCTCTTGCTTCTCTTTCTCACCAAAAGTGGGTTATACAGACTAGAATTCCTCTTCTCCAGGGTAGTTCGTAGAAATTAAAACATCTCTCCCCCAAATCAAGCCGTAAGACTATAAAATTCACTCTCTTCCTTCTTCCTTTTCTTTTGAAGACCCTTATTTCAGAGGGGTCCTGCCTGGTACCTGGGATGGAGGGAGGAATGCTACCCAGAGAGGCCAAGAGGAATCTGAACAGACAAGCCTTGCAGTGTTTCCCCTTCGGTCTATTATCATTAGATCACACCCTTATGCCCAGTCACATTTCTCCATGGCTATCCATTCTTCAACAAATCTAAGCATAAAAATAGACAGTATTCCCTGAGTTTTTGGGTCTTCATTTCTGAATGCTCTTGTGTCACATAAAACTTAGGTTAAATAAATTTGTTATGNGGGTCTTCATTTCTGAATGCTCTTGTGTCACATAAAACTTAGGTTAAATAAATTTGTTATGCTTTTCTCTTGTTAACCTGTCTTTTGTTACAGGAGTGTGAGCTGTGACCCTTATGATGGATGAAGAAACATATCACACCTTTCCATCCCTACAGTTTTTGGTACCCAATATAGGGCAGCTGAGACACCTGACTCACTCCAGAGCCTGCAGATGAGATCCTAAGGCAACTGAAGAAAAGCCTCCAAAAGGTAAGAATTTGTTCCCCGCCCCCCAAGATTAGCTCTCCTAGATCTCTGTAATGACTAGTCCAAAATGAAAGGTAAAAATTTCTCTGTATCCCTTCCTTTTCAAATTTAGATT
>NW_007731587.1:171041-171661 GCF_000696425.1 Galeopterus variegatus
CCACTCACAGTACAAAAGTCTGTATTAGTGAGAGTTCTCCAGAGAAACAGAACAAATAGAATACATAGACAGATACATAGAAAGAGATTTACTACAAGAAATCGGCTCATGCAAGAATGGAGACTGAGAAGACCCACAATCTGCCATCTGCAAGCTAAAGGCCCAGGAAGTAGTGTAGTTTGAGTCCAACCCTGAAGATTTGAGAACCAGGGGAGCTTCTAGTGTTAATTCTGGCCCAAGTCTGAAAGCCTGAGAACCCAGGAGAGCCAGTGTCCATGGGCAGGAGAAGATGGATATCCCATCTCAATCAGAGAAAAATTCATCCTTCCTCTACCCTTTTAACTCTATTCAGGTTCTCAAAGAATTAGATGATGCCCACCTGCATTAGGTGAAGATGATCTTTTGTACCCAATATTCTGATTTGCCAGAAATAAGTCATAGACACTCCCAGAAATAATGTTTTACCAGCTATGTGGGTATCCCTTAGCCCAGTCAAGTTGACACATAAAGTTAACCATCATAACCACCAAAAATATGCTCATGGAAAAATATAAAGTTGTAGTAACTTTAGTTTAATTATAGAGCAATTCATTTAAATATATTAGGAAAAAACATGATAT
>NW_007731587.1:173538-173867 GCF_000696425.1 Galeopterus variegatus
CCCAAACTAATTAAGCTTGTTTTCTTAGGGATTTATGACTTATGGTTGATTGACTTTGTAACTGAATTATATACTAATCTTCTAGGGTTGTAACTCCTGATATATTTGGCTTTACAATATTCCTTTAACCAGGTAATATCTTTAGGAATGTGTTCAGAAACTCCTGTTACCTCCAGAGCACAGATCTAAAATAGCCTCAGTGTTGCAATAATACTGAACATAATAATAGAAATGCTTCTGGTGTAAGAGGAAGCCCTACTAGGGCAATGCCACAATACATATAGGCCACAACCATCATTAGACTCTCAGCTATTCAAAAGCAGGTATTA
>NW_007731588.1:0-6324 GCF_000696425.1 Galeopterus variegatus
CGGGGGCTCCCCACGCTACCAGCCCTGTCTGAGATCCGTGGGGAGAGTGGGATTGTAGGCCATTCCACAGGCCCCGGGGTGCTCCGCGTCGAGGTAAGCAAATGGCACGTCTCAGTGCCGAGCCGCGCCAAGCAGAGATGGCTGGCCTGCCCTCACTAAGCCGGCCATCTCCGCCCCCACCTGATAAAATGGAGGCAGCTCTGTTGTGGGCACCTAGCCTGGTGTGGTAGGCGGGAGCCAGGCGGGCGGGGAGCAGTTTGGCTTCGCCCCGCAAGTGGGGCTGGGCTGGGGGTGACTCACAGAGCTCGCAGAGTTGGCTTGCAGAGTTGGGCCGGTCCGGCGCGTTCCACTCTGTTTCTGTGCCATCTCTGCTGGCTTACTTGGCCTTTGTTATCTGGGCTGCTCGCTCGTACCCGCAGCAGGGCTTGGGCGCTCTCAGGAGTCTTCTTTTGTGTCGGCCCTAAAACCTCAAACCTGTTGCTGCTTGTTTGTCATTGTAGGATCGTTGTTGAAAGAATTATCCGTTTTTTGTTGCTCTTGGAAATGCAATTAGTACTCTGGTATCACAGCGCACACTTCTCAGGATCACGCTGTTTCCTGGCACAGCCGCTCCAGACCCGTCGCCATCTTGGAATCTCTCTCCCCATTTTAAATAAGAATTTTTATTTTCTTGCTATTGAATTGTTTGAGTTTTTTATATACTTTGAATATTAACCCCTTATCAGATGTTTGGCTTGCCAATATTTTCTCCCAATGCATACGTTTTCTCTTTACTCTGTTAATTATTCCTTTGCTGTGCAGAAGCTTTTTAGTTTGATGTGATCAATTTTTCTTCTTTTGCTTTTGTTGCATGAGCTTTGTGGTAAAATCCAAAAAATCATTGCCCAGACCAATGTTGTGTAGCTTTCCTCCTATGTTTTCTCCTGGTAGTTTTAGTTTCAAGTCTCACATTTAAGTCTTTAATCCATTTTGAGTTGATTTTTATAAATGGTGCAAAATAAAGGTTCAATTTCTTTCTTTTGCATGTGGATACCCAGTTTTCCCAATATCATTTACTGAAGAGACTGTCCTTTTCCCATTGGGTGTTTGTAGTGCCTTTGTTGAAAATAAGTTGACCATAAATTCATGGGTTCTTTTCTGGCCTCTTTAATCTGCTCCATTGGTCAATGTGTCTATTTTTATGCCAGTATCATGCTGTTTTAATTAGCATAGCTTTGTAATATAGTTTGAAATCATGTAGTGTGATGCCTCCAGCTTTGTCCTTTTTGTTCAGTTTTGCCTTGGTTATTTGGGGGCTTTTGTAGTTCCATATGAATTTTAGAATTGTTTTTTCTAATTCTGTGAAAAATGACACTGGAATTTTGATAGAAATTGCATTGAACCTGTAGATTGCTTTGGACATTGTGGGTATTTTAATAATATTAATTCTTTCAATTCATGAACATGTGATATCTTTCCATTTATTTGTGTCCTCTTCAACTTATTTTATTAATATTTAATCCTTTTCAGTGTACAGGTCTTTCACCTCCTTGGTTAAATTTATTCCTAAGTATTTTGTCTTTTTGTAGCTATTGCAAATGTGTTTGATTTCTTTTTTAAGATGGTTTGTTCTTAGTGTATAGAAACACTACAGATTTTTGTGTGCTGATTTTGTATCTTGCAACTTTACTGTATTTTTTTATTAGTTCTAACAGTTTCTTGTGGAATCCTTAGGGTTTGCAATCTATAAGATTATGTCATCAGCAAATAGTAACAATTTCATTACTCTCCCTTTTTATTTGGATGCTTTTTATTTAAAAAGAATAATTTGAATTAATGAACTTAAGGGGAAGTCTGGACTCTCCAAACGGGTCCTTGGAAAAATAATAGAAACTTCTAAACTTCTAGACATTTTAATCTTACAGAATATAAAAATGTCAATGCTAACTAAATTTTAGTTACTAAAAACATACATTGTTATTAAATTTGTGGGTTTTCACCCTGAGTTACATAAATTTGAATGAATTAATAGATAAATAAACATTCAGATTTTGGTGGGATTGAATAAAAAGTGAGTTGAATAGGAAGAAATTCAACTGGGCAAGAGCAGCACTCAGGTTTTTGTTGTTTGTTTAGTACTTAGCTACTTTGCAACCTGAAATGGCTTCTCAATGGGGAAAGAACATAAAATTGAATATCTTAACTTGTAAAACTACACAAGACCTTCATGATGTCTTTGGGTGTTTTATACATATATATTTATTTTGGTGGTTGGCCAGTAAGGGGACCTGAACCCTTGACCTTGGTATTATAACACCACACTCTAACCACTGAACTAACCAACCAGCCCCCCTTTGGGTACTGTAAACTTTAATAGCTTAAATTGAAAGCTGGTAAGAATTTCAAAGCAAATTTAGATCGGCTTTTTGATCACAACATAATAGCACACAGTGAATTCTAATCCTAGCTTTGGGAGTCTTTGAAAACATGAAAAAATTGCATCATAAATAAGAAGGAAAATATGGCTCTAACACTAGCTAAATTAAAGCCCATCGAATGTGAGAATAAAATTTTCACTTTGCCTCTGAATGCTGTTTTCAGATTTATTACTGCCATGCTCACAACCTACATACTTAAGTTGAAAGTTTAGAGATAGTAATAACTTCAACTTGAAGAACAGATCTAAAGAAGGACTTCAACTACATCTGGGATATTTTATTTCCTCAACAGCATCTGAACTAAACATGGGAAGTGGGAACATTTGTTACATCGGATCGGTGGCGACTGAGAGCCTGTTATTTTCTTCTCCCCACTTTACTGTCTGTTTGAAATGCCTCATAATAAAACATCTGGACGCAGGCTTTCTGAACACCTGATCTTTTTTTTTTCCTTTTTGTCTTTTTTCGTGACCAGCAATGGATCGCAACCCTCAGTGTCGCGCCCGTACCGGACCGGGACCGGCAACAGGATCGCAACCCTCGGTGTTGCTCAGCCAGTGAGCGGGAACTGGTCTGTATGTGGGATCCGAACCCTCGGCGGGAGCGCCACCGTGCTCCCAAGTGCTGCACTCTACCGAGTGCGCCACCGGGCTGGCCCTGGCTGGGCTACTTCTGAGGTGATTTGACTACCACAGGACCAAAAAATGCCTTTTCAAAGGTTTAGGAAAGGTGCCTTACCCAGAAAACTGGGTGGAACCTCTCAAGCACTTTGTGAAACATCAAATCAAGTTTAGATTTTCAGATACAGGAAGAAAGGCCTGTATGATACCAAAGTAGGATATCTGACCATCTTTTAATTATAACTTGTCCTCCTTCTGTCTCATAGTATGGTTTTGATGTGGCGGGAGACTTGGCTGCAGAAGGACCTACCTAAAATGTGGTTAAGGGAAAGCACATTAGAAGCCATCCAAATCTTCCATGATGCTTTCAGCCCACCACCACTAATATTCAGTGACTTGACAGTTCTGCCCAGTACAACTTACTATATGGTAGGCTTGGGGTTCTTCATCAGGCAAATTTGTAAAATAGATGAGGGGTGATTTTAATAATTGGTATAAAAGATTGCGTGCTTCTAATGTGGCACTCAGTTACTGTGCTAAGCATTTCTTTGTGTGCATGACCTTGCTGAATTCTCATGCTATAATTTAAGGTAAGTAGTTTCTCCTCTATTTAAATGACAAGGAAAGTGAAGCTCAGAAGTTCAAATAACTTGACAAAAGTCACATGGTAAATGGTAGAGCCAGGATTTGAACCCAGATGTGTCTGATGCCACAGGCCTCTTCATAACCATCTTGGAGGCTTTAGTCTTACCTATGTACTCTCTTTAGGGGGTGGCCAGTGGGGTATGTGGAGATGGAGTAGAAGGGCATATGGCAGTTTTAGGATTGGAATAGAATGTCTCCCTTCTTGCAAATTTGATCCCTCTGGATCCTATGTCCTTGTGTCTCCTCAGGAACATTGTTCATTGCTCTTGAAATATGGCTAGTATAACTGAGAAACTGCATTAAAGTTTTATTTTATTTTAATTAATTTTAATTTAAATTTTAAAAACTGAAGCAGGGTAAAATATTTTTCCATTAAACACAACTCGGCCATTTTGGTAGAACTACATTTCATTTTAACCCTGTGTCACATAAGATATTATTAGATTGTAGTGCATGTGTTGAGAGTGTGTGTCATCTAGCATTACACATAAACAGATCACCTATCTAGTCTGTCAATGGATTGATTCAGTTTGAATTAATTTTTTACATGTACCAACATAATATGCTAATGTGTTTATTTGAATAGTTTATGCAGAGAACACAAGTTAGAGATACCTATGTGAATCATAGTTGGCAATTAAATTGAAATATTATTTTAATTATGATATCTTTAAATTATTTTTCCAGTTTTCTATCTTATTGTATTAGTTAGGGTGCTCTAGAGAAACAGAACCAATAGAAGTTATATAAGAGATTTATTATAAGGACTTGGCTCATGCAATTTTGAAGACCCAGAAGTTCCATGATCTGCAGTTGGCAAGCTGGAGACCCAGGAGAGCTTGTGGTGTAGGTCCTGTCTGAGTCTGAAGGCCTGAGGAGTCGGACAGCTGATGGTGCAAGCTCCAGACCGAGTGCAGAAGACTGATATCCCAGATGAAGCAAGCAGCCAGGCAGAGAGCAAATTCTCCCTTTCTCTGCCATTTTGTCCTATTCAGGCCGTCAGCAGATTGAATGATGCCCAAACACACTGAGGGGGGAAAATCTGCTTTACTCAATCTACTGATTCAAATGTTAATCTCAACCAGAAACAACCTCACAGATGCATCCAGAAATACTGTTTAACCAAATATCTGGGCACCCCATGGTCCATTCAAGATGACACATAAAATTAACCGTAACACTTATATTACAGTTACTTGTAAATACATTTTATATCCTCTGTTAAACATTGAGAATCTTAAGGGGCAGGTATATAAGGATGGAAAAAATTTTAATTTAAAAGGAAGGCATGCTACTGATGCAGAATTGAGTAGACATGCAGAAGCTAGTATTCTAACTGGAACAGTGAAGAAAAACAGACTGGAAAGAAGTATGTCACAAATTTCACAATAAATGGTTATTGCAACTTGCTGCAGCAGAAAAAAAATGAAAAACTGTTATGTGAAAAAAGTGTCATCGCTTCCATCATGTAACTATTGGGTAATATTTCCTAAAGTGAGTTCCACAGAACGTTGATCAGGAGAAATGCTCATAAAAGAAAAAAACATTTTGTGATTATATTAGTCTGTTTCTGTTGCTTATAACAAAATACCTGGAACTGGATAATTGAAAAGAAAACAAAATTTATTGCTTACAGTTTCTGAGGCTGGGAGGTCCAAAGTCCAGGGTGAAGGCCTTGGTGATGGCAACAGTGACAGCAGGGTATCACATTGTGAAAATGGCAGAGCAGAGAGAGACAAACCTCCCATGTGCTCTTTTTAAAGCCCTCAGAACCACGCCCCTGACCACCATTATTAATCCATTCACAACGGCATGGTCCTACAATCCAATCACCTCTTCAAGGCCCCTTCTTTCAATTACCATAATAGGATTTCCCACCCTCAACTCTTACAGTGGGGATTAAGCCTCAATGAGGTTGGGAGGGCATCCAATCTACAGCAGTGGTCAAATACATTTTGGAAATAATGAATATTTGTTCAGTTGTCTGCAGCTGGAGTTGCCTCCAAACTGCCCCAAACAGTCCTAAGATGGAGAAGGTTGGGATTCTGAAGAAAAAAAGCACTAAATGCCAGGGTGATCAGTCCAAAGCATTTATGAGGGGAATTTACTAACAGAGTGCTACAGTGGTCCACGCTATGGACAGTGAGAGAGAGGGATGTTCTACCTAGGTATGTTCACAACAAAGGGGTCAGACTATGAGTTTATATGATGGCTTAAAGAACTTAGCTCAGGGCCAGGGCTAGTTTCTCTCAGTGTTTTGGGCAACAACCTCAATACCTTTGTCAGTACCTGGGGACCTTCAAGGCCCTGGCTTGGGCTGAAGCCTGCAGCAGAAAACATGCAGCTAGACAGGACACAGAATGGCCAAGGCACTCTGTATTTCTTGGTCAGGACAGAAAAAAGTGGGGGAGAATGGGAGACCCTACAATATGTTATCCCTTTATTAGAGATTCACAGTGTAATTTAGCATATTGAAAACTTTACAATATCTGGTAGAAAAGAAATTTTTTAAAACTTGATTTAACCCAGTGATCCCCAAATTTATTTTACCACTAAATTTTACATTTTATTTTGTTTTACCTATTGATATCACCTATTGAGGAATGATACTACTACTGAATGAAAGTTCAGTGACTCTTGTT
>NW_007731588.1:6334-9126 GCF_000696425.1 Galeopterus variegatus
CCGCTCCTCGCTCAGCCAGTGAGTGGCCGGTCCGTATGTGGGATCCGAACCCTCGGTGGGAGCGCCACCGCGATTCCCAAGTGGCGCACTGTAGCAGTGCGCCACTGGGCCGGCCCTAGCTCTTAGTTTCTAAGCAATTTTTTCATGATGCCATTGGACAGCAAGAAATTTCCTAATAGTTCAATTTTTTTAGTAGTTAAGTTCAAACAGTTTCATAGGTATTTCCTAATAACATAGTATGTATTTGAACATATAATAAAAATGAATTGAAATTAAAAATAGTTCTTAAATAACCAAAACTAGTTACTAATGGGATGTGTGCACCTTTTGGTGAAGCACAACTTCTCAAACCTTAGAATCATGTTGGACACCAAGACCCTCCTTTCTTCTTCCACAGTGACTTTTGCACTGCTGTTTCATTTTACTACAGTAACTTGCCAAAAAAAAAATCTGCTTCACATAGATGTCGTATGATCAAAAGCACCATGACTTAACAAAATTCTGAGTCTGCAAAATATCTAGAGCTAGTAGTTTGCATGGTGTCTGACAAATATCAAGTATTGCTTTCTGCCTCAAAACTTTAACGTGTCCCATACCACCCTGTGATTTTGCTGTGGCTTTCCCAGCCTCCTCACTGCACAGCGTGGAACCCCAATGAATGAAAATAAACACTGCGTAAGAGTACATCACTATAGTTGAGGGGCTTGAATTCAGGCTTTAAGAAGACCTCAGTATGGGAAAAGGCATTCTAGAAAGAGAACTTGACATGAGTCCGGTCAAGACACTGATAAAGGAAGGTAAATAACGTTTTCAAGAATGAATTAGGAGTAGTCTTCTATGGGAAAAGGCATTCTAGAAAGAGAACTTGACATGAGTCAGGTCAAGACACTGATAAAGGAAGGTAAATAACGTTTTCAAGAATGAATTAGGAGTAGTCTTCTATAATTTGATTACAAGCCTTCTAGCCCCATCCACAGTTGATCCCCATAGTGTTTTTTCCAATATTTGAATTAATTGTTAACATTAAGAACTAGTAGACTTTACATAATAAAAGGTTTTTGAATTTGCTCAAAAACTGTAATCTGGGATGCCATAGCCCCCTGTTCCACATGACAACCATCTGTGGTGCTGAGTATTAGCCCCTGACACAGCCTGCTTGGCTCCTGCAGATGCTTGCCTGAACCATCCTTAGACGGTAGTGCGTGTTTTGTGTAGAAGAGCAGTACATAAAGCTAGAAATTAGAGATTAAATTGGGAGTGCCTTCATTTGAGGAGTTATAGTTTTATTTTGGTTTTTTCTTTCCCAGTCAGTCAATAGGAATTATAGATATTTTGAGAAGACAAGTGGCAGAAAGCAATGTTCTGGAACAGAAGTACATTGTTTAGGGGGAGAGCAGTGATAGAGCTAGGCAGGTATGGAACGAGGCCATCACGTGAGACTGTGAGATTAAGGCCCGCACAAGGGCTATTGGCTGAATCCAGCCTTCCCTTTGCCAAGCTGTGCATGGCAGGGCTGTGACCAAGCGCATGGGATTTCCTTTTTTAATTCACACTAAAATGCATTGTGGGCTGGAGGCATTTCCTAGGTGCCATAGTCTAAGAAAGAAGAAAATAGCTTTCAACTGAACTGATCTATGTAAGGGAATAGATATGAGACACACTGTGGTGTTTACTCAACAATATAAAGCAAAAGTTTTGATGTGAGTAATAGTGGTAGGGGAATTAATTATAAGA
This sequence comes from Galeopterus variegatus, assembly GCF_000696425.1. Lineage (NCBI taxonomy): Eukaryota > Metazoa > Chordata > Mammalia > Dermoptera > Cynocephalidae > Galeopterus > Galeopterus variegatus. Next base: position 8,069 of record NW_007731588.1, read on the forward strand.
CTGTTTCCATAAGAAAGATGATATGCCTCTATCTAGGTCCAAAAGGTGGCAGCATGGGCTGCCCCGTGGCGCACTCGGGAGAGTGCAGCCCTGGGAACGCAGTGACGCTCCAGCCGCGGGTTCAGATCCTATATAGGAATGGCCAGTGCACTCGCTGGCTGAGCGTGGTGCAGGCGACACTGCACCAAGGGTTGTGATCCCCTTACCGGTCACGAAAAAGACAAAAAAAAAAAAAGATGACCGGTAAGGGGATCTTAACCCTTGACTTGGTGTTGTCAGCACCACGCTCAGCCAGTGAGTGAACCGGCCATCCCTATGTGGGATCTGAACCCGGGGCCTTGGTGTTATAAGCACTGCACTCTCCCGAGTGAGCCACAGGCTGGCCCAAACATAAAGCTATTTTAATGTTTAGAAGGTGTTTAGGAAAAAAGAAATTTTATTGGTTTTTAAACATAATAAGTAAGCCATTTTAGAAAAGACATTGTTCTATGCAACAATTTTTAATTCAAATGCAATAAAGCTAATTTAAGAGGAAATCCTGGAATACATGCCATTCATAATTTGAGAAACAGTATTTTGGATTTTGTTAATTAATATGTATGAGGGTACTTTAAAATGTTCATGGATTTGCATTACCTTTTTTTTTTCTTCCAAATTTTATTTTATTTTGTCAATATACAATGTGGTTGATTATTGTGGCCCATCACCGAAACCTCCTCCTTCCTCCCTCTCCCCCCTCCCTCCCTCCTCCCTCTCCTCCCTCCCTCCCAACAACCTCATATCTGTTCACTTGTTGTATCAACTTCAAGGAATTGTAATTGTCATGTCTTCTTCTCTCTCCCCCAGTTTATTTGTGTACTTATTTATTTATTTTTAGCTCCCACAAATAAGTGAAAACGTGATATTTCTCTTTCTGTGTCTGACTTGTTTCCCTTAATATAATTCTCTCTAGGCCCATCCATGTTGTTGCAAAAGGCAGTATTTCATTCTTTTTTTTTTTTCCGTTTCCGGCAACGGATCGCAACCCCCCGTTTTCCCCCCCCCCCGGCACGGGGCCC
>NW_007731588.1:9962-14464 GCF_000696425.1 Galeopterus variegatus
ATATCTAAAATGATAAATTTATACTTGTGGAACACTTACAATATGTAGGCTATTTCTAACCTCCAAAATAATGATAGTGATTTATACATACACACACACACGCACACACACACACACACACAAACACATATCTCATACATCCGCTGTTGGTGGAAATATAAAATGGCATAACCAGTTTGGAAAACAGTTTTCTAAAAATTTCAACAGATATTTACCAAATCGCTCAGTCATTCTACTTCTTGGTTTACTTTAGGAGTGAAAACATATATCTATACAAAGACTTACATATGAAGGGTTTCTAGCAGCTTTATTTGAAATAGTCATAAACTGGGAACAATCTAAATGGCCATCAATAAGTGAATGGCTAAACAGATTGTGGTATATTAATACCATTGATTACTACTGACCAATGAAAAGCATTAAACTATTGATACATACAAAAACATGGATGAATATCAAAATAGTTGCACTTGTGAAAAGAAGTCAGACAAAAGGCAGTGCATTCAATACATGCAACATGTATATTACACATACATACATAGAATACATATAAAATTCTAGAGAAAATAAAAACTCTTCTATAATGAAAGAAAGCAGATTAACATGCCTGAGGTTGCAGGAGATGATGGGGGAGCAAAGGGCACTAGAAAACTTTTGGGGATGATAGCTATGGTCTTTATCTTGACTTGGCAATTATTTCAGGGATTTGTACATGTTTCACAACTTACCTAATTGTACACCCCAAATTTGTGCAAGTATTATGTGTCAATTATATGTCAATAAAGCAGTTTTAAAAGGTGATTTATATATATATATATGTATAAGAAGGTACAAATATAGACAATAAAAATGTATGTATAAATTACACTTTAATGACACAAATACTGAATACTTCCCTCCAGTTTGTAATAGCTAGTGGTGTTATATACACATAATCAAGTACAGCATATCGCAGAAGGATATGTCTTTGTGGTTTTTGACTTATTTTCTTCTGGATTCTATGTCTCTCACACTTGAAAGAAAATAGAGAATTAGGGATCATTGAAAAAATTTAACTCTAATACATTTATTTATTTTAATAGTGTCACAGTTTTAAAATAGGGTCCTCATTTTTTTTTTTCTTATATTTCTTTTATCAGACAGTGAGGTGTATATCCCCTGCTCTTAGGTCTGGTGGTCTTCTGTAGGTTTCAACTATTAGTGTATGATGAAGGGATACTAAATGATTTCCAAGTTTGAATCATAAAAGGTAATGCAGCTTTTGCCTTATTTACAGAAATACTTGAGTTTGAAATTTAGAGCCACCAGATGAAGTTCCATCACCAGGAAGCCAAGCCCCACAGAGTGGCCTGTGTAATAGCTTCAGGTAGCAGTACTTATCTTCAACTTCTTTTACCCCAAGAGCTAGATATATAAATGAAGAAGCCATGTGGTTATTCCTGCCCAGTTCTTTTGTTGTTGTTTTTTGTTTTGTTTTGTTTTGTTTGTTTTTGCAGTTGGCCAGTAAGGGGATCCCAGGCCCAATTCTTGAGTCACCACCATCTTTGGAGTTTTCTGACCTGAGTTTCCAGACATTATGGAGCATTAACCAGTCATTCTTGCTATGTTCTGTACTGCTTCAAGCCACTGAGTTTTGGGGTATGCTGTAGTTTGATGTCCCCTCCAAATCACATGTTGAAACTTAATCCCCAGTGTAACAGTATTAAGAGGGTAGGAAATCGAACTATGGCATGTGAAGGGTGGGGCCTTTAAGAGGTGATTGGATCATGCGGGCTATGTCCCATGAATAGATTAATGGGTTAATAGATTNGGGGACCGGCAACAGGATCGCAACCCTTGGTGTTGTGCCCACACCGCGCTCAGCCAGTGAGTGGGAACCAGTCTTCACATGGGGTCCGAACCCTCAGCGGGAGCGCCGCCACACTCCCAAGTGGTGCACTCTCCGGTGCGCCACCGGCACGGCCCTATTTCATTCTTTTTTATAGCAGAGTAGTATTCCATTGTGTAGATATACCACATTTTCCATATCCACTCATCTGATGATGGACATTTGGGCTGGTTCCAACTCTTGGCTATTGTAAAGAGTGCTGTGATGAACATTGGGGAACAGGTATACCTTCGACTTGATGATTTCCATTCCTCTGGGTATATTCCCACCAGTGGGATAGCTGGGTCATATGGTGGATCTATCTGCAATTGATGCTCAAAGCATTATTGAACAACACAGAATTTTATGACAAGCTTGTAGAAATTAAAACTGAAAGCTATCTCCCCCAATTCTTAACAGCATTTTCATTCTCCACCTTAAAGACACCCACTGAAACAGTTTACTGTGTATCTTCCAGACCTTTTCCACACATATACAGTTGGCCCTCTGGCCCTCCATATCTGTGAGTTTTGCATCCATGGATTCAACCAACTGTAGATTGAAAATTAAAAAAACAAAGCAAAACAAAAGAACCCAAAATAATAAAAAATAACAGTAAAAAATAAAGAGCACACAAAAATAGTATAACTGTTTACATAGCATTTACATTGTGTTAGGTGTTATAAGTAATCTAGGGATGATATAAAGTATATGAAAGGATGTGCATAGGTTATATGAAAATACTACACCATTTCATCTAAGGGAGTTGAGCATCCACAGATTTTGGTATCTGTGGAGGGTCCTGGAACCAATCCCTATTGGATACTGGGGGGTGACTGTACAAATAATAATAATGATAAATACAAACATGTCCTTTTATTTTTGCATAACTTGGCTCACACTGAACATAGTACTCTGTAACTTGCTTTTTTTCCATGTAATGATATGTCATAGAAACCTTTGTATATCCACAGATCTGTTTCCTTTTAATGGCTATATGCTCCTTCAAGTGGTATTATACAATGATTTATTCAATCATGGTCATTAATGAACATTTAGATCCTTTCTATTTTTTAATATATCAAGCAGTGCTGTAGAACATTATGTTGGTCCGTGAAAGCAATGATACCATGCTTATCAGGCGGGATGAATAAGAGGTGCTGAGCAAGCTGAAGGTCTTGGTGAGATAGATGTGCTGCAGAGAATGGGAAATAAGCCTTACAAAGATTCAGGGACCTGCCAATTCAGGAAGGTTTCCAGGGATCTAGTGGACAGGGGAGTGTTTCTACATTCCCTCCAAAATAAAGACAAATTGTTGCATCTTGCATCCCCTAACATAAAGCAAGGAGCACAGTGCTTGGTAGACTTCTATGAGTTCTAGAGACAACATATTCTACACCTGGGAATTTGGCTGTGACTCACTACCTGGAGGCCTGAAATGCTGCCAGGTGTTAGTAGGTCTTAGCACAGAGAAGAGCTCCCTTGGGCCATACAGTCTAGCAGATCCTGTGGTGTTGGAGGTATCAATGGTTGATAAAGCTGCAATGTGGATTTTATGTCAAGCCCTAGCTAGGTAGAGAATCACAGAGTAGGAATCTGGAATTCTGGAGTAAGACCATGGCATCTACAACAAAGAATGATATGTCTTTTGAAAAATAGCTCCTGGTGGATCAATGGGTCCAGGGAGAGATGGAATGCTTGCACATGGGGCACCAGGTGGTTTTGCTATGGGGACTGCTAATTCAGATGAACTTGTATGAACGTAAAATCATAAAGTCAGATAAGTTCAGCCACAGTCTTTCATAAGATTGAAATGGTACATCTGAGATTGAGCCTGAGCAGGACCAGAGGGCATGAGTAAGCTGCATAAACAGGAGCTCAAACCTCCATGTTACCTGCCACAATTTCACTAGGGTTCTCCCCCAGCTCATACCTATGGCTATATGGTGAGGATCATACAGCACGCTGAAAAAGAACGGAAAAGCCCAAGCTTGGTTTACAAATGGTTGGCTCAAAATGTGGGTACAAACTGAGAATGGATGGCGGCTGCATCACAGCCAGATTCAGGATGGCCTTTGAAAGACAGTGGCAATCTTCTCAAGTGGCAAAGCTTGTCATCTACTTTGTGTGGAAGTAGAAGTGGCCCTAGATGAGACTATTTACAGATTTCTGACCCATGACCAATGACCTGGCCAGCTGGTCAGGAGCCTGGAAGGAAAGAATTGGAAGATTGGAGACAAGGAAGTCTGGGTTAGAGACACATGGAAGGGCATATAAAAATGGGCACAAAGTGTGGAGATTTTTGTATTACATGTTAATACCCATCAGAACACGGGAGAGGCATTGAACAACCATCTAGGCAAAATGACTTAGGACAGTTGACATTAACAGGCTTCTGTCATTGGCGGTCACAGCACTGGGCACATGAATGGAGTGGCTAAAGGAGCAGGAACAGAGGCTATGCCTGGGCCCAGCAGCATGGGCTTCTACTCACCGAGGCCAACTCAGCTACAGCTTCCTCTGAATGTCCAACTCTGTTGTTTTTAAAAATTGCTTTAGTTATTCTAGATCTTTTGCACTTCCATCTGCCTTAAAAACAGCTTATAAATTTCAAAAAAAAAAAAAAAAAAAAAAA
>NW_007731588.1:14753-21761 GCF_000696425.1 Galeopterus variegatus
AAAATTTAAAAAAAAAAAAAAAAAAAAAAACAGGCCTAGAATTTGAATGTGAATTCTGTTGTAGCTATAGATCAATTTGGGAAGAATTGCTATGTTAACAATCTTGTGTCTTCCGGTCCATGCACATGGTATAATCTTTCCATTTATTTAGGTCTTTACATTTCATCTATTTTTATGTATCTTATAGTTTTCAGTGTAAAAGTCTTGGACAATTTGGATTAATTTGTATATATCTTTTCATTTTCCACTCTCAGGTAACCAGAGCAAACAATTCTCAGAATATACTTAGGCATAGCTGTAGACTGGAAGGTGTAGTTCCCACAAGTAAAATGCTGTGGATAAAGCAGGGGCGGGAAGAACTTCAGTAGCAAATAGGGGTATGTAATTTTATGTATGTATTTGTGATAATTGCATGAAATATGTTTATAGAAAATAGTGGAAAGAATGCAAGAAGGAAAGATGACATCATGGCAGAGTATCTGAATCTTTCTGACTAGCCACATGAAAACAGAGAAAACATAGGCACCAATCACAGAATGCTCCCAATGGCCAGAGCTGCAACGATTTGAACAACAAAATGAAGAAAGAAGGATTGAAATATAACCCAAATATAAGATATTGATAAAAGTAACACTATAAAGAAACAATTAAATAAGTACATGGAAAAGAAAATACAAATCTTCCTTACCAAAAAATTCCAAATAATATATGCAGATACTGCTCCCCGCTCTCTGCCTAGGAGGTAAATTTAATTCCTGCCACCTCCCCCTTTAATGTGGACTAGATTTAGTATCTACTTCTAAAGAATAGAGTCTGGATGGGGAAAATTAATAACTTCACATAGAGAAACATGACAGATGTCACCTTAACCAGGTGACGAAGATTAACATCACAGTGATGTCACATGGATATCATGTAGTCCCAGTATGATATGATGAGAAGGGCTCCTCACCTGTGCAATGTTCTTTCCAAAAACCCATGACCTTGGTCTAATTATATGAAAAATTTTAGGCAAACCCAGATTGGGGGGCATTCTATAATATATTTGGTAAATGCTCCTCAAGACTGTCAAGGTCATGAAAAACAAGGAAAGACTGAGAACTTGTTGCAGATCAGAGGAGACTGCGGAGACATGACAGCTACATGAAATGTATGTTCAATTGGATTCTGTAACAAAAAGTACATTAATGGAAAAAGGATGAAATCTAAATAAAGTCTTGAATTTAGTTAATAGTAATGTACCATTGTTAGTTTCTTAGTTTTGATGAATATATCACAATAAAATAAGATGTCAATAATGGGTGAAAATAGGTGAGGGGTTTATCAGATCCTACTGGACTACCTTTTCCACTTCTTTGTAAATATAAAATTATTCTGAAATAAAGTTTATTTAAAAAAACGAATAGAGAAACAAGACAGCAAAACCAAAGCCTGTGGTTAGCATTTACAGGAAAACTAAATGACCACATATCTTCACATATTCCAAAATATAAGTGGGTAAGGTCAAAACAGCAATAGCCACAAGGCCTGCATGGTGTCAACACCTGTGTAAGAGAAAGCAGTAGAAGGTGCCACGGCATTTGAACTGAGAGCAGAGAATGCAAAAATAGACAGCAGCTAAACCAGGCAAGATTTTACACAGTCCAAGATTTTACCCAGGTCTGAAAGGGCTGGATACCTATGAACTCTCAAAATCGATCCACAAGGGGTCCCTTTTAAGACAACACTCCCCATTGAAGAAAAAGTGCTGGTAGTGAGTGTCTATTTTGGACAAAAGAGAAGAATTAAAGAGAAGATCTAGATAAATGTGAAGGGGGGGCGTACCCAAGAAATGTCAGAAAGCAAGCCACCTTATTTTTCAACACTACATTCATTACTTTCAGTTGCTTTCATGCAACAGAAGAGGGAGTCCTATGAAATTAGAAAAGCTACCCTGAACCATGCCTTCTTCTAAACGTTCAGGAAACTAATTTCACAAAATGTGCAGGAGAAATTTGTAGCAACCAAATCTTATACATAGTTAGTATAAGAAAAAAAAGATAACAGAGTGGAAAATAATATCCCAACAGTGAAAGCATGGCAGAAAGACATATCCACAGAGCAGATCAAGATTGTAATCTTCTGTTTCAAAATGAGCTAAAAGGCAATAAGAGAATTATACAAGAGATGAAAGAACATGAATCAGAATCAGAAAAACTCAGAATGTGGTGACAGAACTGAGGAAAGAATTAGGAGGAAAAGAAAAAAATAATTTCTCAAATGAAAGCTAAACTAGAAGAAACAAGCACAAACGCCTTAAGAGAACTAGAAGGTGAAAAGGGGGAAATTATTAAAGTCGAAAAGAAAGGAAGAAATGTGTAAAGAGAATTCAATAGAAACTGACAAATATTGAAGATAGGCAAAGAAGATACAAGATATAGTCAATAGGAGTCCCTGGAGAAAAATACTTAATATAAGGAATAGAACAAATACCAGAAATTATAATTCAAGAAAACTTTCTAAAATAAAAAAAGAATTAAAATTCCATATTGAAGAAAGCACATTTTATACTTAAATATTGACCCCAAATGGCCAGCATTAAAACATATTCTAGTAAAATTACAGCACTTTAGAGAAAAGTAAAAAGCCCTTTGGACATCTAGCCAAAAAGATTACGCTACTTAAAAGGGAAAGAAACCTAGATTAGCATCAGATTTTCCAACAATACCATTTTATGCTAGAAGAAAATGGAGTAACTCAAGGAAACAAAATAAGTTTTTCTTTATATACAGAAAAACTGAATCTCCAGTATGAAGGGCACAATCTGTTTTCAAACTGTAAGAATTCAGAGAATATTATATACATGGTCCCTTCCTAAGGAATCTGCTAGAGAATAACCTTTAAAGAACCAACATGACTAGGGGGACATCAGCCTTAGAACTGGTGAGTAGCATTAAACAAATAGCTACTTGTAGAATAATAACTGAGGATAAAAATGGAGAGCTGGTATGTAGAGCCCACGTTCTCAAACAGTGTAGATATAGTACAACTACAAAAATAAGCTTGTTATTCTGAGATCATCGTGTGTGTAATGTGGGATAAATAAACGAGTAATTATGCAATACTCTAATCCTATTATCTCTATGACCTTAAGATCCAGAATTCTCAGTATGGAAGAAAGGAGACAGGTATAATATACAAAATGTTGAGTAAATAGTCCTGAATTTGAATAGGAAGAATCAGAATGAACCTATGAGATATTTTATCTTAAAAGGGTAAAACAAACAAAACAAACTACCCTAGCTTTGTTCATGGAAGATGCCCAGAAACAGTGATCAACCCGGTAGCTAGAAGCATCTTTACTGCCCAGATATGGTTTTGAAATACCATTCCCCTCTAAAAGAAACCCAGGGAAGATCTTGATCCAGGAACACGTGGTGGGATGAGTTTTTCTTAGCTAAATCAATGGCAAAAAAGTTCTTTTTCAAAGGAGTTATGGAAGGATGTAGATGCCACACGCGGAGCACATGATACATGAGTGGTTCTGTTGGGGAGTGGTTGGAGAGAAGCATAGACAAAGATTTGCTTTACATAGCAGTCTCATGTTGATGTTTTGGTCACTAACAACTTAAAAATATGCTCTAGACATGCCTTAAACCTGGGAATTGTGTTTTTGAAGGCATGTAAACTTCTGGAATAACCTTTCTGATTTGCATGGTCCTTGGTATGGAACAATAAATTTTCTATGTTTGGCTCTGATAAGGACAGAGGGATCAACATGTATTAGGCTGAAAAATTACCTTTGAAAATTGAGAAAGTGCTTAGCTACAGCTTAAGAGCTGTAGAATTATCTGGAATGTTTTTACAAACATCATCAATAAAGGTAACTGCAAAATGTGGACATTGCATGTTTTTAAAGACACTTATCTTCTACTCACATTCCCTTAAATGGTGTTCCTGAAGTTATTTGGCTCAGAGCCTAGCTGGGATCTTTGGGGAGAATGAAATAGACAATTTGAGAAGGAAGGAGGAAAAACATGAAAGCCACCATCCAGTTGAAGGTCAGCTTTGAGTTTAAAGACAAGTTTTAGACACATAGGTTCAGATGAAGTCAGAAAGGAGAAGCTGCGTGCAGGAATGAGGGGCACCACACCTCAGTCAGTTCCAGTCAAGCCTGGTCAGGCATTCTTTGTGTTTAATCATGCCTTTCTTTGGTGCATTTCAATTCAGCTTCCAAATCATCCCTTCTCCTTTGCAACGTGGCTCTCAATCTCTCAGCAAGCTCAATCTTAGTTTCTACCTCCTGGGATTAATGATAAGACTCTTTATCTCTTCCTCATGTGTCTTCCTTTGAGAATGCTGTTCTTTAGCATCTGTCAATAACAGTGTGCGGTCATTCCAAGTCTTCTGTTACACGACCAGCCTTCAAGCCCCCTGTCCCACTTCTGATCTGCCTCACTTGTAATGTACTTAGCTTTTGTAAGGTATTTTTCCTGGAGTTCCACCTTCTCTCTATCAACAAGCCCATTTGCTGTAACCTCCAAACTTTTCTCTCTCCTCAGAAGCTTTCTGAGCCTCATCTAGTTTTTGTATGATGGTAGCCAGACACTCATGAGCTTTCACGATAGAATTTTTAAATATCATTATGTTTAACTAGCAAATCAACATTTTTACTTTGAAATGTTTTATCTTGAGAAATGACACAGATATCCCAGGGATGCTGCTACTATTCAAACTTTTTTGAGTCTCCTATGAATCCAAAGCATATTCTTTGGAAATCTTTCAATGGAAAAGACTATCATTTGTGGGCAGGCATAATGTTCAGAACAATCAAATTTTATTTTGAGCTTAGTATGGTAAATAAAATTGAGTAATGAAATGGATCACACATATGATTGAGATACAAACAATAAAATGAGATTTGTTTTATAAAACATATACAATTCTACCCGTAGGCCTGTGTAAGAGCACCTGTACTGGGCTCATGATTTAGAAAGTCCTGCATGTATCACAGACACACTAATAACATGCGGAGCCTCTGTCACTCAGGATCCAGCGCTCAACACGGGTACAGTACGACTCACAACCTTAAAACATCTGCCCTCATGATTAACACTGATGAGGCCCCCAGGGAAATCCTTCTCATCAGTTCCAGCACAATGCCCTGGTATCCCTGAGACAAAGGCAACTATGTTTGAAGACTGTGAGGTTGTACCTCTGCCGACAATGCTTTGAAGAGCCAGGCGGTTTTGAGCAGTAGAAGTGCTTAAATGATAAATTAAAAGAAAAGGTAAGTTAACAAACCAGTCAAACGTATTTTCTCAGAGAGATGAATACAGAAGATTCTTGCTTAAAGAAGTATCATTTCCCATTAGTGTCCAGTGTCTACTTCCTACCTTTCTTTCCATGTTACAATTTATGATTGAGGAGGCAGTTCACAAGAATGGTGAACTGAGTTCATGATGGCTGAGAAATATTTTGCAATATTAAGCAATTCATTACTCACGTATATGTAGGTCTAGATGTAACATAAAGTATGATGCTAAATCTTTATATTAGCAACTAGATAGAATTGTAAATATGTTTACAAAAATTTAATAACAATTAAAATCTCAAAAAGCAAAAATATCTTTATTTAAATAACTTGATTTAAAATTTAATATTAATTATCATTTGTAATTTGCCACTTATTTTAATAGATGATTTTAAAAGTTTGGAAGAAAAATGACTTTTTGGAAAGCGTATGTGCAAATAATTGTAATTTTTTTTTTCCTTTTTGTCTTTTTTTACTGACCGGCAACGGGATTGCAACCCTCGGTGTTGCATCCGCACCGCGCTCAGCCAGTGAGCGGGAACCGGTCTCCACATGGGATCTGAACCCTCGGCGGGAGCGCCGCCACACTCCCAAGCGGCGTACTCTCCAGTGCGCCACCGGGCCGGCCCCAAATAATTGTAATTTTTTATTTTAACTAACTCATTTATATTTTTATGAAAGTGCATTCAAATTATACATATTTTGATTACAAATACATTTTGTTAAATTCTTTAAATCATTAACAACAGAACTCAGATTATGTGGAAATTTTTTTTTTTCTTTTTTGTCTTTTTTCGTGACCGGCAACGGATCGCAACCCTCAGTGTTGCACCCATACCGGACCGGGACCGGCAACGGGATCGCAACCCTCGGTGTTGCACCTGCACCTCGCTCAGCCAGTGAGCGGCCGGTCTGTATGTGGGATCCGAACCCTCGGCGGGAGTGCCGCCGCGCTCCCAAGCAGCGCACTGTAGCACTGTGCCACCGGGCCGGCCCGATTATGTGGAAATTTTGATTGGTACAACATAACTAGTAATGTTTGCTGATAGGCAGGAAAGAAAAATTTTCTGAAATAGCTTATATATTCTATGTATTTATTTTATTCATCCAAATTTGCTAACCCATCAACAAAGTATTCAAACTTATGCAGTAATAATTAAACTCAGTTGCCTTTGATATTCTCTTCTTTTTTATTACAAAGATGTATTTATCAAGTGAGAAGAATAGAACATATTTTATTTAACTGTTAGCTTGACTTGTAACTTTAAAATATTTAGTCACTTGATATGTGGGTCTGAATTTGCACTACTACTCCAGGCTCTGCAAATGCTAAGAACGGACCTGGGGCTTTATGACAAACAAGTTCTAGTACTATCTTGAGCACTGCCATCACAATGGCAATGTTTCCAAAGAGGACCACTATGGACAAAATTCACTTGCCAATACACATTTAAAAATTACTCATTTTTCTTTATAGCAGTACCTCTGTATCACTGATCATGTGCTTTGTCATGGACAATAGATATACATATTCCTAAAAGTAATGTGCAAATTAAATTTCTTAAGTGATTTAGAGGGCTCACTATTTGAAAGACTGCTTGTGATCAATTTTGTATTTTGCAGTATGGATTCTTTTTATAAAGCAAGTTATCATCCCCTTAATATATTTTTGGAACACATTTTTCAATAACCTTTTAAATACTGTTTTAACATTG
>NW_007731588.1:21846-31137 GCF_000696425.1 Galeopterus variegatus
CCCCTTAATATATTTTTGGAACACATTTTTCAATAACCTTTTAAATACTGTTTTAACATTGGCCTTCCTGCGTGGAAAGCTATACAACCAGAAAACAGACTATTAGAAGAATACACAGGGTACTTCAAAAAGTCTGTGGAAAAATAGAATTAAAAGATAATATGGATCTTTCCATGAACGTTTTGAAGTGCCATCATACTTATACCCCACTGAAGGTGGCAATTGAGTAAAATCCTTTTGTAAATGTTCAAATGGTCCATCAGGTAGTGGAAATGTATCACCTGAAGATTTGATTATACTGCTAGGATCATGGGCTTGACAAATCAAACACTTGCCGTAAACTGTTTTAGTAATTTTAGAACAGCCACCCACCAAAATTTGCTCAGGATTTAGATCATTTTGCCTATTCCACGATGAGCTGTCAAGTGCAATGCTCTCAACAATGGAAACTTCAAGGACTCAACGAGGACCTGAGGTCCTCTGTGGGTTCACTTTAAACAATGAATTTACATCCTTTCAGATATAAATTTTGCTCTTCCAAATCAGGTGCATTGTACTGTTTATTAAATAAATCAACATACGGAAGTTGACCTGGATCAGTTTTAAGGAGTTCATTCAAATTTCACATGTGACTAATCTCAGCACTGGCTGACCTAGGATAAAAATCTGCGAAAGAAGTTTCTTGATATTCAATTAATTCTATTCTTTTTGATGTTGGGTTTGTTTTATAAACCAATCAGTAAGAGTTCTGGGAATTCCCACTCAACCCAAAGTTATGGTCTTGCTAGTTATCAAAAACCTGTACTTGTTAAAGGTCTTTACATGAACCTTCTTTCAATTATAGCAGGTTGCAAATGCTTTTAGAGAAAAATAAAAAAAATAATTGAACGACAAAGACAGAAAGACACACTAAAGCATTATAACCAGCAATTGACAAGGAAACTTGGTTATCTCTTTTGCAGACATTTTAAGAAAATAACCAGAATTATGATTGAGTAAACAGTTTGATATATCAGAGGAAACCCAATTGTGATTCTAATATATCTTTTGTGTAAAAGGGAAAACTAACTAGTGGGAAAACTTCCACAGGCTAAAAGCCTTTGCTGACATAAGTGGGACAACCATCCCCAAATTCCCAAATAAAAGCATTGACTTTAACCAAAGGAACACCAATACTCAACCAAAGGGACACCAACTGTCTGATATTAAGAAGTGGATTGTTTGGCTCAGTTTGAATTTTTACCAAGGAGCCACATGGATTCATCCAATGTCTGTAGTAAGTATAGCCCAGAGATCCTCAGAAACCTCTTTAAAAGAGCTGAAGTCTCAGAATTTTCATTTAGATAAAGGGAAAAAATGAGAAAGGGTCTTGAAGAATTTTCACTGTTGTTAGTTAAAGTAGGGGTTGAGCCAGTTTCAAGAATTACCTCCTCCTTTTGAAAAAAGAAAATAGAAACATGATATTTTCCTAAGAAGACTCTTTCAAGTGAGTGAGCTGGGGCTGAAGGAATGAGTAAAAAAAAAAAAAAAAATGACAGTTATATCAGGACTATTAGATTTTTATGAATTTCATACGATTTCTGAACCACATCCATAAAAACATAACTCAAAAAGGTTTAAGATCACTTTATTAGTTACCAGTGCATCCCATACAATTCAACAGATGAAACAAGACTAATTAGATTAGCATGTGTATAAGATGAGAGTTACATCCTTTGAGGCTAACCAGGGGCCCAATTGGAAAATCCCCAAGATAATTCTAGGCCAAAAATACTTAAGTTTAGAATTTGATTTTGGGTAGTTTGTCAAAAATATCCAAGGTTCAAAACACTTGATCAAAATAAGGTCATAGGTCACTGTGAAATAGTACTCATTTAACTAGAGTGATAATTGAATACAGAAAACTGCATAGTTGTAGGAGCACCATTTAGTAATTTTTAGAAACATTTTTCCTTATAATACAACCTTTTCAATGTTTATTAACAGACCCAAATATTCAAAAGTTCTCTATACTGCATAAAAACTAGATATATTGTTAGCAGAATTTACTCATTATCAAAAATTAAACTGTGAGGCTAGCACTGTGTTTGGTACTAGCAGAATGGTTGACATGAGGCGTTCAATTCAGCCATTCATCTATTTGCAGATAGTACTGTATGGACAATCCTCTTTTTCTTTATATACATTTATTTCTCCTATGACACTCCATGAGGAAAGGGACTACATCTAACTTGTTTGCCATTATATCCATGCTCCTAGCAGAATGTGTTACATATAGATTGTCAAATACCTGTTAAAGAAATGAATATGGCCATGCATTGATTGTCAGCCTCAACCAGCTCATTATTACTCAATGTTTTTCAATTAGTCAAGACACATTCCACATTTTCTCAATGAAAGCAGTGAACAGCTGTTTTCTCTTCAGAACAATTTCTAGTAGCCTACTTCAATCATTGAGGGTAATTAAATCTGTCTTCAGACTATAATACACAACAAAATCAGAATGGTTGAGGAGCAAGTTTTAGTATTTTTGACTTAAAAATGATTCAGATGTTTTATAAACATTTATTAATCCAACATAACATAACTTTAAAACTTCAGGTTACTGAAGACGATACCTAGAACTATGAAAAGCTCATTTACAAATTTCATCACATTTTCATTCACTCAATTTACTCATTCTTAGTTTTACTTGAATTGTTTATTAAACAAAGTTAGCCTTTGAAGGAGTTCAAGAAATACTACCCCCAAATATATATCATTTTATTATATTAATTACCAACAGTTGAGCAAGGCAATGCTTTCTGAATTCCCCCTATCTTCCTAATGACAGGTCCTCCAAAGAGACTCTATTATTATCAATCCTCTGAAGATTAACTCTTATCATAGGAGAAAAGACTTCACCACACCCAGACAGACCTTGTCACAAACTATCATCTGTTCTTTTAAGAGCCCTGTAAGGAAAATGGAGACAGAATGGTCAGGCTCCCTCACCTCATATCCAGCTGAGCATAACTCAGCATGTCTGTTGTAAATACGTTATGTAAGAGAGGTGTAACTGTATATGTGCACACATGTGTTTCTGGGCTATCTGACTCTAATATAAAAGACAATGGCTCTGATGTGTTGGGCGGGGAGCTGAGCTCACATCCGAATAATGTGTATCAACCTTGCTAATGGCTCCCAGAATCTGGTTCTAATTACCTAACTTGCAACCTGCATATGAGGGGTCTGTGACCCAGTCTCCATAAGAGAGGTCTGTGACCCAGCCTGCATAGCATGGGTTTGAAGGGTCTGTGACCCAGCTTGACAGGCCCATTCATCTTTCCCCCAAATCATTTACTCTGAGGATATTTTCTTCACCTCCTGACCATGTTATTCATTTCAACAAGGGGGTTGAGTCAAGGGACACTTGCCTTTTTTTTGACTGA
Source organism: Galeopterus variegatus (assembly GCF_000696425.1). NCBI lineage: Eukaryota > Metazoa > Chordata > Mammalia > Dermoptera > Cynocephalidae > Galeopterus > Galeopterus variegatus. The sequence continues at coordinate 25,278 of NW_007731588.1, forward strand.
CCTGCCTAATTATTGCCTTAAACAATATTAGCTAGGTTGGTCATTGTAATCAGATTTCAGACCTCAACACAATTACCTGAACAAGATGTAGAAAAGAGTAAGAAGGGAGTCTAGTTAAGACAAAATGGTCAAAAGTGAGACTTGTTTTTTTTGAGTGAGACAAGCATTTTTGCCTTCTTTGTTGTAAAGCCTCTCATGATTTAGTCCTTCCTTTCTTCCTGGTGCAGAGAGGGAGATACCTTTAAAAATGAAGACTTCCTCCACATATGTAAATTTCCTTAACTAAAGATGGGTCTAAAATAACTAAAAATAAGCAGCTTTTCAACATAACCTATGTTCTTTCAGCTAAATTAATGAGTTCAGGGTGGAGCCTATTAACAAATAGGACAGAAAAAGCATCCTCCACACTAGACTAGGATATCTTTCACTGTTCTGAGCTCAAAGCTTTAACTTAAAGAAGCAACCCCATTGGTCTAAGAGCTCAATCTCAATAGACAACCTTTTTCCCCTTCTTTTAGTCTTTCAAAAGCCTCTGTGTGCTAACTAAAAAAATATACCCAATTGTTTCCATGGGGTTTTTGATTCTTACTTTTCTAATGATTCTCACAAATACGCAATTTTACCCAAATTAAAAACTTCCTCATGTGGCCACTGTAATTCCAAATTACCTTTGGTAAGGTTTACCCATTTCTCTTTAAAAAAAAAAAAAAAAAAGAGGACAGATCCTGGGGATTTTTGTATATAAGATTGCCCAGAGTTCCAAATGGAGGAATTCTAAACCCTGGACCCAGACCAGTTTCTGTCTGATGCAGGCAGCCACACAACCCCCCAAAGGTCACATGCCCTTCACAGAAAAACTTAGCCTTGGTACCTACTCCAAGGTCATGCACTCTCTCACAGCACAAATTAACCCTGGATGGAGTTCCAGAAGGTAGAGTTCTCAGCTCTGAATCCAGATGAACCCATGATTTGCAGACTTCTAGTGACCATACCTACCTACTGAACCCAGGCAAGTTTTTGTTGTGACTTCCGAACTGAGTCCAAATCAAAAGTTTGTTCAAACTGAGTTCAAAACACAAACCTGTGGAGCTTTGGAATCTGAGAGAAAACTTACCCACAATCCCCAGATGCAGCAAGAAAACAATGAGAACCATGGGCTCAGCGGGTGCCTACACCTGGGGACCTGATACTACCAGGGGTCTCCAGAGCTCTACTTTGGATCCGGCTGACTACACCAAATATGTTAAGTTGACAAGCTTATATTTTAACTGAGTTTATTTGAGCAAAGAAAACCAGAACAAAACAGAGCAAAGCAAAGCAAAACAAAGAAAACAATTTGGGAATCAGGCAGCCCTGCAAACCAGAGCTGGTTTAGAGAACTCCAACCAATAACATGATCTGCTAGCACTTATAGGAAATGAAAGTGCAGTGTAGAGACAGCCTAATTGGTTACAGTTTGATCGGTTAATTGGTTACAGAGCCTCCTGCAATTAACTAAAGCAAAGCTATTATAGTTAAACTCCATATCAGTTTGGTCTGTTAGGCTTAGTGCAGGAGCCTAGTCCAAATCAATGGCCTCCTGCAAATCTTATTTAACAGTAGCTATGTAACCTGTAATATCAGTGACTCCTTCCACTTTATTCTTCTTTTTCAAAATTATCTTAGCTATTCTAGGTATTCTTTGGCTTTCTATACATATTTTAGAATAAGCTTGTCCATGTCTTGCTGGAGATTACCCCGAGAGATTTTTATTTAATTGATCTGAAATAGTGTCCTGGCATCAGTATTTTTTAAAAGCTCCCCAGGTGATTCTGATGTATAGCCAAGGCTATGAACTTTGGTTTACAGCAAGACACACCTAAACAAAAATTGCTCTTGGAGAATGAATGACTCAAGGGTTGAAAGTTTAAAGAATAGGTGGGATCTTCTAAGAAAATGGACTATGAAATGAAATTTAAAGAAGTAAAAGGAAGAGAGAGAACTAGCAATTTCTCTGTCATCCTATAGAGTGGTCTCTATTAAATGCCCACAGAAATAGGAAGAGCCAACCTAAGTTTGAAAAGGTAGCTTAACTAATTTTGATGAAACATCCAAAAAAAAAAGGAGAGAATTGGTCTCCAGCCGCTGATTTTTCATTTGGCTTCAATACATAAAAGACTGAGGTGGTGCCTCAGCCACACCTGTTAGAGGCAAAATACTCTAGATAGGTGTGGTCCAATTTAGTTACGTGAAAGAATTTCTTTCTCTTTGCAAATGGTGATAAAAAGCAGTGTTGAATGTTTAAAGAATTTTAAAAGGTAGGTCAGCTCAACAAGAGATTTTGAATCCTGAGACACGTCAAGAATAAAGCCCATCTGGAATAAAGTCAATAATGGCACATATAGTGATATATTTGTTGTTACTTTGTTTTATTTTTAACTGAAAACATTTTTACCTTGTCCATGTGGTTTAATTTGCCTAAAAATTATAGCAGCCATCAGTGAATACATGAATACAGTTATTTCTCAGTATACCTGTGGGATTGGTTCCAGGACCACCCCCCAGGACCCCCTGTGAATGCTCATAAAAAGGCATAGTATTCACATATAACCTCCACACTGTATTGTTTAGGGAATAATAATAAGAAAAAAAGTCTGTACATTTGCAGTACAGATGCAATTTTTTCCCCAAATATTTTTGATCTGAGGTTGGTTGAATCCATGGAGGTGGAACCCACGGATACAAAAGGTTGACTGTATATGCTTGAGAAAAAAACTTGAGAGAATATCTGCTTCCCTAAAATGCTGTTGCTAACTCTTCCCCCCACTGTAATTAATACGTATTAGTACTATAGCTATAGAAGACAGAATGATTAATACCATTTAAATGAGCAAAATACAGTCTGTCTCTATCTTCAACATCTTACCAAGTAGTTGGTGGCAGAAAAATTGGATCTGAAAGCAGATAGTTCAGGGAGGCTAGAAGGTTTGTCAGCAACCACATTTACAGTTCTTAAGGCTGCTGCCTGCAGTGGCCACAATACTGGGAAACATGTTTTTTCCCTCAATTTCCTTCCTCTTGCCCCAGTTCATTGATCTTCACTTGGTGGTGAGGTACCGATAAATAAAAATTCTAGGAGGCCATTGTTTTGGACTAAGCTCTTGCACTAGGTCCCAACAGACCAGACGACCAATCAAAATGGAGTCACCGGTACTAAAGTTCCATGTCACCAAAATGAATCTGAGTTGTCACCTGAACTTCCTAGAAATCAGGAGAGAGAGCCAATTTCCCCAACAGGGCAGTTTCAATTGGTGTGATAATGAAGTTCCCTCTGATTTAATTATTACAACAAAAAGTAACCTGATGTGAACCAATGTCATTTTCCTATTGTTCTGTTTCTTTGTTCCTGCCTTACAAGGAGAGTAACTTTGAAACAACCGTTTCACACTTTGTTTGTTTGTGTTTTCTTCACCTTTCTCAGTCTACAAAACCGACCTCTTCTGTCGGCTCATGGGAACACTTCTGTGTGATGCAACGAAGAGTTGCCCAATTCTACAATCACAGATGGAGCCAGCTGAGATCTTTAAATTTGTTGTAACTTTGTCCTTTGACAGTTTTAATGATCTCTCTTGCAGTGAAGGAAATAAGTTCTCAACTTCATTCTTCAGAACCTGTGAATATGTGAGGTTACTTGGCAAGGAAGAATTAAAGTTAGAGATGGTATAAAGGTTGTTACTCAGGTGACTTGCAAGTAGGGATATTACCCAGGTGGGCCCAATATAATCACAAGGCTCCTTAAAAGATGGAAGAGGGAGGCAGAAGAGTCAGTGTCAAGGTGATGAGATGTGAGAGAGACTTAACCTGTCATTGTGGCTTTAAATCTGGAGGGGAGGGCATGAGACAAGAAATGTGGGCAGCCTGGAAGATGGGAAGGCAAGAGACGAGATTTTCCTCTAGAGCCTCCAGAAAGGAATGCAGCCCGGCCAACGCCTGATTTTAGCCCAATAAAACCCACTTTGTACTTCTGACCTTTAAAATTGTGACATAATAAGTTTGTGTTGTTTTTAAGCCACCTGGTTTGTGGTTATTTGTTACATAAGCAATAGGGAATGAAGAGTCCGATAGTCACTTCACAGACACTTAGTAGCTTTATATGAATTTTGGCAAGCTACTTGATCTCCTTATCTTCAAAGCAGTGACTTCAAATACCAACTTTGAAGGACTCCTATCAAGATTCAATTAGATAGCAGTATGGAAGCTTCTAGCATAACACTGAGCACACAGTTGATGCTTAATAAATGTTAACTCTCTTGTAGAGATAATCTTGTATAGATAATTAACTTTTCACTTGACCTAGGCATTTGTAATATAATATTCTTCATTAATGGTGAGTCAGTCTTTGCCTGAATACCAAGGGAAAAGGAACTCTCTCTCTCTGAACATTCTGTTTACAGAGTAATGATTATCATAAACACATTTCTCTACAGTTTTTATGTACTAGTTTTATTCTGTGTTTTGGAATTAATCAGAATAAATAACCACAGGGACACTGCTAGCTTATAAGATGCTTTTGTGCAAATTAAAGGGGGAAAATAAAAGGCTCTCCCTTTTCAAGATACTTTCTTTTGTTGGAAATTGTTGTAATGCACCAATTTGGTAACATGAGGCATTTTGTTGCCACCAATTGGAAAACTGTCGCACTAGATATACATATCTATGATGTCTGTGAAGTGAATGGTGCCCCCCTGAATGCAGCCCTTCGTGCAGTGCACCACCTGCACATCTGAACATGGGCAACCCTGAGTGAACAGTGATTTATGCAGTGCTTTACAGTTGTTTTAAAAAGTTTTCACAAAAGTGATTTAATTTTCTGTGCACGATAATCTGTGAAGTATGTGAGTATAATTATTTAAATTTTGTAGATAAGGTAAGTGAGGTACAAATTGTTTAAGGGATGGCCAGAGATCATACAGCTATGTAGTAGGAAATCTTTTTGGAGTCCGACTGTTATCTAATATAATTCCTATCCCTTTAGTTTTATGTCATTTGTGATATCAAGAGAATGTCTCTATGATTTCAGACAAGTCATTGACAAAAATATTATAAGGTCAGGCTTGTTGGAGGAATAATGGGAATCTATTGAGTGACTGATCAGTGCCAGGGGCTTTATTTTTATGTGACCTCATTCTCTTGAGGTAAAAGCATTACATCCATCTACAGATGAGGAAACAGGCTCACATGCACTAGTACGTTCCTCAACTTCTTGAAGCCAACAAATGGTAAGTGCAGAGGTGACCTTTACGTGCTGTTCTGTCTGAATCCAAAGCCCCTGTTTTCCTTTTACATACCACACCATGTCTTACAAGGCACACCCCAAATAATTCTAGATTGTGGACTTCCTGGTATTTCTTATAGGTCAATACCACTTTTTTGCTCATGCTTGTTTTTTTCTCCCTCCTTTTCTACCTTTCCTGAGCATCTTTTTAAAGATCTGAGTTAAATAGAGCCTCCCATTGAAGCTACTTTAGAACCCCACTTTCTTTTCCCTTTTTGGTGATCATTTGCCATTATGAAATCAAAATTCCTCTTTTGAATACTACCCAAGAGCCTTTTTCCATTTACAGGAGTACTTGCCAGTTAATCATAGGCACTCAGTGATGATTTCTAGAATTTATTTTAGGAATTCCCAGGGAGCTAGCATACTTGATAAACCTTATAGTCACAGGAATTTTAATTTTATTATTGCTTTCAATTGAGAATAAATTTTAAAGTTTCGTTTTCCTCCATTTGCTTCACACATATATCAAAACTTGAAAGAATTAAAAGTAAAAAGTTTTAGTGATTACTTTACCTTTTTCTCTCCTTCTTCTTTTTTTTTTTT